>NC_057794.1:530548551-530680768 GCF_018294505.1 Triticum aestivum
GTTAGCTCATAAAAGACCCATTTCAACTAAGTTAGCTCCAAAATGATCAATTTCACCTAGGTTAGCTCATAAACGACCCATTTCACCTAAGTTAGCTCAAAAGCGATCCATTTTACCTTACTTAGCTCAAAAACGTGGCATTTCACCTTAGTTAGCTCATAAAAGACCCATTTCAACTAAGTTAGCTCCAAAATGATCAATTTCACCTAGGTTAGCTCATAAACGACCCATTTGACCTAGGTTAGCTCATAAATGACCCATTTCACCTAGGTTAGCTCATAAACAACCTATTTCACCTAGGTTAGCTCATAAACTACCCATTTCACCTAGGTTAGCTCATAAACGTGGCATTTCACCTAAGTTAGCTAATATATGGCATATACTTCTTCTTCTAGTCTTCTTCTTCTATTCTTTTTCTTCTAGTCTAATTCTTCTTCTAGTCTTCTTTTTCTAACTTTCTTATTTGTCATTTTGCAGGTTTCATTCACTTCACGGAAGCCAGCTTCCTATGATGGATTGCTTGCTTTTTCCTGTTTTTTCCTTTGATGCACTTCTTGTATTCTGCTCGCTTGCTATGATGAAACTTTGCATATTGTAATATGTATGGATCGATGGAACTATGTGCAACCTACTATGTATGCATGGATGGATATATATGTGCTGGATATTTATTATGTTGGATATATATGTGCTGGATATTTATGTGATGGATATATATGTGCTGTCAAATATTTGTTGTGATAATTGTTGGATATAAGAAAAACAGAACAAAAAAGAGGCAGTGCAGGCTCTTTGCCATCCGCAGCAGACGGCAAAGACCCCTTTACCGTCGGTGGCAGACGGCAAAGGGGGCACGTGGCGCCCACCTGTGCTTCCTGGGGATGGACCATTTGGCCAATTTGCCTACCGTGGTGGACGGCAAAGCCAAGCTGATGGCAATGACTTTGCCTTTGCCGTCCGCCGGGCGGACGACAAAAAAGAGCGGGCGCTGACGCATAGCTGACGTCGTCTGGAGGACGGCAAAGAGGCGCTCAAATTTGCCATCTGCTGGCGGACGGCAAAGGCCGCCGTTAGCCACCTAACGGAGTGACGCTGGCGGACGTGCAACATTTTGCCGTCCCCCCTCTTTGCCATCAGCCGCTGTAGGCAAAGGGCTCTTTGTCGTCCACCATAAAAAGCCGACGGCAAAGGACTTGTTTGCCGACCCTATCTTTGCCGTTAATGTTTGCCGTCCACGGCGGACGGCAAAGTGCTTTGCCGTCAGCCGTCCCTGCCTTTGCCGTCCGCCATGGCAGACGACAAAGTACTGGATTCCTGTAGTGTCCCCTTGTGTCGAATCAATAAATTTGGGTTGAATACTCTACCCTCGAAAACTGTTACGATCCCCTATACTTGTGGGTTATCAAGAAAATTTTCTGGCGCCGTTGCCGGGGAGCATAGCTCTATTCTTTGAGTCACTTGGGATTTATATCTTCTTATCACTATGAAGAATTTGAAAGATCAAAGAACCAAGATTTTTCCGTCAACTACGAGGGGAGGTAAGGAACTGCCATCTAGCTCTGCACTTGATTCACAATCTGTTTTGAGTAAGCTTGTGACACCTAAACCTGCTTCTGCTATTAATTCTGATATGTCGCATGTTATTGATGATGCCACTTCTGCTTTGCATGATACTTGTGATGAAACTACTTCTATTCTTGATACTACTATGCCACTAGGTGAATTTCTTGATGAACAACTTGCTAGGGCTAGAGAGAATGTAATTATTGAAACCGATAATATTGATGAAAGTGATGATGAAGATTCTCCTCCTAGATATGAATTGCCTGTTGTGCCTGAGGGTTATGTTATGGATGAAGAAACTGCTAGAGACTTTCTTGCCTGCAATGATAGATCTGATCTTCAGAAATTATTAGCTAAGCTTAAAGAAAAATCTCTGAATGCTAGAATGAAATATGATCCTGCTTATGCTACTTCACCTATCATTATTACTAATAAGGATTATGATTTCTCTGTTGATCCTGATATAATTACTTTGGTTGAATCTGATCCTTTCTATGGCTATGAATTTGAAACTGTTGTGGCACATCTTACTAAATTAAATGATATAGCTACCCTGTTCACTAATGATGAGAAAACTCGCTATTATTATATCCTTAAATTATTTCCATTCTCATTAACGGGTGATGCTAAGATATGGTTTAATTTGTTTGATCCTGGTTGTGTGCGTAGTCCCCAGGATATGATTTACTACTTCTCTGCTAAATATTTCCCCGCTCATAAGAAACAAGCTGCTTTAAGGGAGATATATAATTTTGTGCAAATTGAAGAAGAGAGTCTCCCACAAGCTTGGGGGAGGCTTCTCCGATTACTTAATGCTTTGCCTGATTATCCTCTCAAAAAATGAAATACTTGATATCTTTTATAATGGACTAACCGATGGTTCCAGAGATTACCTGGATAGTTGTACTGGTTGTGTTTTCAGGGAAAGAACTGTTGATCAAGCTGAATTGCTATTGAATAATATGTTGACCAATGAAAATAATTGGACACTTCCTGAACCAACTCCTAAGCCAACTCCGAAGAAAAGGGGTATTCTATTTCTCAGTCCTGAAGATATGCAAGAGGCAAAGAAATCGATGAAAGAAAAAGGTATAAAAGCTGAAGATGTTAAGAATTTACTGCCTGTTGAAGAAATACATGGTCTTAATTCATCACCTATTGAAGAAACACATGGTCTCGATAACCTGACACAGGTAGTAAAGGTAAATTCTCTCTATAGATATGATAAAGCCGAAATCCCTCCTGCTAAGTTTGCTAGCCAATGTTTGGATGAATTTGATAACTTTATGGTTAAGCAAGAAGATTTTAATGCTTATTTTGGTAGACAACTAAAACACAATGCTTATATGATTGACCACTTGAGTGATTATATGGCTAGTTTTAAAGGTGAACTTAAACTTATTAATAAACATGCTTCTATGGTCACCACTCAAGTAGAACAAGTACTTAAAGCTCAGAATGATTTGCTTAATGAATTAAACAATAAGAATGATAATGTTGTTAGAGTTATGACTAGAGGTGGTAAAATAACTCAGGAACCTTTGTATCCTGAGGGCCACCCTAAGAGAATTGAGCAAGATTCTCCGAGAACTAATGTAGATGCACCTTGTCCTTCTAAGAGTAAGAAAAAGAAAAATGATAGGACTTTGCATGCTTCTAGTGAACCTGTTGTTGACACACCTGAGAATCCTAATGATATTTCTATTTCTGATGCTGAAACACAATCTGGTAATGAACATGAAGCTAGTGATAATGTTAATGATGATGCTCATGTTGATGCTCAACCTAGTAATGATAATGATGTAGAGATTGAACCTGTTGTTGATCTTGATAACCCATAATCTAAGAATCAACATTATGATAAGAGAGACTTTGTTGCTAGGAAGCACGGTAAAGAAAGAGAACCATGGGTTCAGAAACCCATGCATTTTCCTCCTAAATCATCCAAGAAAAAGGATGATGAGGATTTTGAGCGCTTTCCTGAAATGATTAGACCTATTTTTGCCGTATGCATTTAACTGATATGCTTAGAATGAATCCTTATGCTAAGTATATGAAGGATATTGTTACAAATAAGAGAAAGATACCGGAAGCTGAAATTTCCACCATGCTTGCTAATTATACTTTTAAGGGTGGAATACCAAAGAAACTTGGAGATCCAGGAGTACCAACTAGACCATGCTCTATTAAAATAAACTATGCTAAAACTGCTTTATGTGATCTTGGAGCCGGTTTTAGTGTTATGCCTCTCTCTTTATATCATAGACTTGATTTGAACAAGTTGTCACCTACTGAAATATCTTTGCAAATGGCTGATAAATCAACTGCTATACCTGTCGGTATTTGTGAGGATGTGCCTGTTGTGGTTGCAAACATTATTATTTTAACGGACTTTGTTATTCTTGATATTCCCGAGGACGATAGTATGTCTATTATTCTTGGAAGACCCTTTTTGAATACCGCAGGGGCTGTTATTGATTGCACCAAAGGCAATGTCACTTTTCATGTTAATGGTAATGAGCATACGGTACACTTTCCGAGGAAACAACCTCAAGTCCACAGTATCAATTCTATTGGAAAAATTACAACAATTACTATTGGAGGTTTTGAATTTCCTCTTCCTACTGTCAAGAAGAAATATGATATTCTTATTGTTGGGTATGTGCATATCCCCGTCGAGATAACCTAGTGTTATTCGAAAATTCTCCGGTTTCATGTTATTTGAAATGAGTTTGTTAACAAGACCTGATAAACCTTGTTAGTGGATTCCTTTTGATGAGCATGAGATGGATGAATTTAGAAAACACAACTCTCTGTACCCTCTTTTTTTACTCTCTGTTATTTATACTAAATAAAGAAAAAATAGTATTTTCTGTCTGTTTTCTGAATTATCCATGCAATAAAAAATACCCCGAAAATAAAAGTTCTCCACATGCCCTGAAAATTAAATATGATTTTTTCTAGAATATTTGAGAATATCTGACACTGAGAACACACAAGGGGGAGCAAGCACCTGGCCACGAGGGTCCAGGGCGCACCCCCTACCTCGTGGGCCCATGGTGGCTCCCCTCCACTTATTCCAGCAACCACACACTCCTTCTTCCTCCCAAAAAAATCACCAACCAGCTCAAAGCCGAGTTCAAGCTCATCTTGCTGCCATTTTCGATCTCCTAGCTCAAAGCTCCATTCACAAAACTGCTTTGGGGGATTGTTCTTTGGTATGTGACTCCTCCAATGGTCGAATTAGTTTTTGTTCTAGTGCTTTATTCATTGCAAATTTTTGCTGCTCAGGTGACCCTATTCTTGAGCTTGCACGTCAAATTTATATGGTCAAAAGTAGTTTTAATGCATGATATTGCCTCTAGGCACTTGTAGGAGTAGTTGCTATTGCTACCTCTTGAGCACTGCATTGGTTTTCCCTTGAAGAGGAAAGGGTGATGCAACAAAGTAGCGTAACTATTTCCCTCAGTTTTTGAGAACCAAGGTATCAATCTAGTAGGAGGCCACGCACGAGTCCCTCGCACCTACACAAACAAATAAAATCCTCGCAACCAACGCAATAAAGGGGTTGTCAATCCCTCCAAGGTCACTTACGAAAATGAGATCTTATAGATATGATAAGATAATATTTTTGGTATTTTTATGATAAAGATGCAAAGTAAATAAAGAACAATAAAAACGGTGCAATAAATAGCTTTTTGATGGAAGATTAATATGATAGAAAATAGACCCGGGGCCATAGGTTTCACTAGTGGCTTCTCTCGAGAGCATAAGTATTACGGTGGGTAAACAAATTACTGTTGAGCAATTGACAGAATTGAGCATAGTTATGAGAATATATAGGCATCACGTCCGAGACAAGTAGATCGACTCATGCCCGCATCTACTACCATTACTCCACACATCGACCGCTATCCAGCATGCATCTAGAGTATTAAGTTCAAAAGAACAGAGTAACGCTTTAAGCAAGATGACATGATGTAGAGGGATAAACTCATGCAATATGATATAAACCCCATCTTGTTATCCTCGATGGCAACAAGACAATACGTGCCTTGCTTCCCCTACTATCACTGGGAAAGGACACCGCAAGATTGAACCAAAGCTAAGCACTTCTCCCATTGCAAGAAAGATCAATCTAGTAGGCCAAACCAAACTGATAATTCGAAGAGACTTGCAAAGATAACCAATCATACATAAAAGAATTCAGAGAAGATTCAAATATTGTTCATAGATAAACTTGATCATAAACCCACAATTCATCGGTCTCAACAAACACACCGCAAAAGAAGATTACGTCGAATAGATCTCCACAAGAGAGGGGGAGAACATTGTATTGAGATCCAAAAAGAGAGAAGAAGCAATCTAGCTAATAACTATGGACCCGAAGGTCTAAGGTAAACTACTCACACATCACCGGAGAGGCTATGGTGTTGATGTAGAAGCTCTCCGTGATCAATGCCCCCTCCGGTGGAGCTTCGGAAAAGGCCCCAAGATGGGATCTCATGGGTATAGAAGGTTGCGGCGGTGGAATTAGGGTTTTGGCTCCGTATCTGGTAGTTTGGGGGTACGTAGGTATATATAGGAGGAAGAAGTACGTTGGTGGAGCAACATGGGCCCCACAAGGGTGGAGGGTGCGCCTGGGGGGGGGGGGGGGGTAGGCGCGACCCCTACCTCGTGCCTTCCTGGTTGCTTTCTTGACATAGGGTCCAAGTCCTCTAGATCACGTTTGTTGCAAAAATCACGTTCCCGAAGGTTTCATTGCATTTGGACTCCGTTTGATATTCTTTTTCTACGAAACTCTGAAATAGGCAAAAACAGCAATTCTGGGCTGGGCCTCCAGTTAATAGGTTAGTCCCCAAAATAATATAAAAGTGTATAATAAGGCCTAATAATGTCCAAAATAGAATATAATATAGCATGTAACCATAAAAAAATATAGATATGTTGGAGACGTATCAAGCATCCCCAAGCTTAATTCCTAATCGTCCTCAAGTAGGTAAATGATAAAAACAGAATTTTTGATGTGGAATGCTACTTGGCATAATTTCAATGTAATTCTCTTAATTGTGGTTGTCGGATTTCGGGTTCCGGCAGACTCTTGAGGTTCGAACACTGGGGTGCGCGCGGAGATTTCGCCTCCTACCTTCCGGCACCCCTCCGCCACGCTAGGATCAAGGCTATGAAAAGAACTGTTGGAAATATGCCCTAGAGGCAATAATAAAAGCATTATTATTATATTTCCTTGTTCATGATAATTGTCTTTATTCATGCTATAATTGTGTTATCCGGAAATCGTAATGCATGTGTGAATAACAGACACCAACATGTCCCTAGTGAGCCTCTAGTTGACTAGCTCGTTGATCAACAGATAGTCATGGTTTCCTGACTATGGACACTGGATGTCATTGATAACGAGATCACATCATTGGGAGAATGATGTGATGGATGAGACCCAATCCTAAACATAGCACAAGATCGTATAGTTCGTTTGCTAGAGTTTTGCAATGTCAAAGTATCTTTTCCTTAGACCATGAGATCGTGTAACTCCCGGATACCGTAGGAGTGCTTTGGGTATGCCAAACGTCACAACGTAACTGGGTGACTATAAAGGTAGACTACGGGTATCTCCGAAAGTGTCTGTTGGGTGACATGGATCAAGACTGGGATTTGTCACTCCGTATGACGGAGAGGTATCACTGGGCCCACTCGGTAATGCATCATCATAATGAGCTCAGAGCGACCAAGTGTCTGGTCACGGGATCATGCATTACGGTACGAGTAAAGTGACTTGCCGGTAACGAGATTGAACGAGGTATTGGGATACCGACGATCGAATCTCGGGCAAGTAACATATCGATAGACAAAGGGAATAGCGTACGGGGTTGATTGAATCCTCGACATCGTGGTTCATCCGATGAGATCATCGTGGAGCATGTGGGAGCCAACATGGGTATCCAGATCCCGCTGTTGGTTATTGACCGGAGAGTCGTCTCGGTCATGTCTGCTTGTCTCTCGAACCCGTAGGGTCTACACACTTAAGGTTCGGTTACGCTAGGGTTGTAGGGATATGTATATGCAGTAACCCGAATGTTGTTCGGAGTCCCGGATGAGATCCCGGACGTCACGAGGAGTTCCGGAATGGTCTGGAGGTAAAGATTTATATATGGGAAGTCCTGTTTCGGGCATCGGGACAAGTTTCGGGGTTATCGGTATTGTACCGGGACCACCGGAAGGGTCCCGGGGGTCCACCGGGTGGGTCCACCTGTCCCGGGGGGCCACATGGGCTGTAAGGGGGTGCGCCTTGGCCTAATGGGCCAAGGGCACCAGCCCCACATAGGCCCATGCACCTAGGGTTTAAGGGGGCAAGAGTCCTAGGAGGGTAAGGCACCTCCTAGGTGCCTTGGGGGGGAGGGAAACCTCCCCTTGGCCGCCGGCCATAGGAGATTGGATCTCCTAGGCTGCGCACCCCCCCCTTGGCACCCCTATATATAGTGGGGGAGAGGAGGGACTTCATACCTGAACGCCTCGGCCTTTGGTTGCCTCCTTCTCCCTCCCCAACACCTCCTCAACCTCCATAGTGCTTAGCGAAGCTCTGCCGGAGTACTGCAGCTCCATCAACACCACGCCGTCGTGCTGCTGCTGGTGCCATCTCCCTCAACCTCTCCTCCCTCCCTTGCTGGATCAAGAAGGAGGAGACGTGGCTGTTCCGTACGTGTGTTGAACGCGGAGGTGCCGTCCGTTCGGCGCTGGTCATCGGTGATTTGGATCACGTCGAGTACGACTACATCATCACCGTTCTTTTGAACGCTTCCGCTCGCGATCTACAAAGGTATGTAGATGCATCTAATCACTCGTTGCTAGATGAACTCCTAGATGATCTTGGTGAAACGAGTAGGAAAATTTTTGTTTTCTGCAACGTTCCCCAACAAAAGCAGGGGCTGCGGAATAAGCGGAAACTGGCAAAGGACGAGGTGACGATGCGCGTCGGGAATGGTTCCAAGGTCAATGTGATCGCCGTCGGCACGCTACCTCTGCATCTCCCTTCGGGATTAGTTTTAAACCTTAATAATTGTTATTTAGTGCCAGCTTTGAGCATGAACATTGTATCGGGATCTCGTTTAATTCGAGATGGCTACTCTTTTAAATCTGAGAATAATGGTTGTTCCATTTTTATGAGAGATATGTTTTATGGTCATGCTCCTATGGTGAATGGTTTATTCTTTATGAATCTCGAACGTGATGCTACACATGTTCATAATGTGAGTACCAAAAGAAGTAAGGTTGATAATGATAGTCCCACATACTTGTGGCACTTCCGCCTTGGTCACATAGGTGTCAAACGCATGAAGAAGCTCCATGCTGATGGACTTTTAGAGTCTCTTGATTATGAATCATTTGACACGTGCGAACCATGCCTTATGGGTAAAATGACCAAGACTCCGTTCTCAGGAACAATGGAGCGAGCAACCGACTTATTGGAAATCATACATACTGATGTGTGCGGTCCAATGAGTGTTGAGGCTCGCGGTGGCTATCGTTATGTTCTCACCCTCACTGATGATTTAAGTAGGTATGGGTATATCTACTTAATGAAACACAAGTCTGAAACCTTTGAAAAGTTCAAGGAATTTCAGAGTGAGGTTGAAAATCAACGTGACAGGAAAATCAAGTTTCTACGATCAGATCGTGGAGGAGAATACTTGAGTCACGAGTTTGGGGCACACTTAAGAAAATGTGGAATAGTTTCACAACTCACGCTGCCTGGAACACCTCAGCGTAATGGTGTGTCCGAACGTCGTAATCGCACTCTGTTAGATATGGTGCGATCTATGATGTCTCTTACCGATTTACCGCTTTCTTTTTGGGGCTATGCTTTAGAGACTGCCGCATTCACTTTAAATAGGGCTCCGTCGAAATCCGTTGAGACGACACCGTATGAATTATGGTTTGGGAAGAAACCTAAGCTGTCGTTTCTAAAAGTTTGGGGATGCGATGCTTATGTCAAGAAACTTCAACCTGAAAAGCTCGAACCCAAATCGGAAAAATGCATCTTCATAGGGTACCCAAAAGAAACTATTGGGTACACCTTCTACCTTAGATCCGAAGGCAAGATCTTTGTTGCCAAGAATGGGTCCTTTCTGGAGAAAGAGTTTCTCTCGAAAGAAGTAAGTGGGAGGAAAGTAGAGCTTGATGAAGTATTGCCTCTTGAACCGGAAAATGGCGTAACTCAAGAAAATGTTCCTGAGGTGCCAGCACCGACTAGAGAGGAAGTTAATGATAATGATCAAGATACTTCTGATCAAGCACCTACTGAAATTCGAAGGTCCACAAGGACACGTTCCGCACTAGAGTGGTACGGCAACCCTGTCTTGGAAATCATGCTGTTAGACAACGGTGAACCTTCGAACTATGAAGAAGCGATGGAGGGCCCGGATTCCGACAAATGGCTGGAAGCCATGAAATCCGAGATAGAATCCATGTATGAAAACAAAGTATGGACTTTGACTGACTTGCCCGTTGAGCGGCGAGCCATAGAAAATAAATGGATCTTTAAGAAGAAGACAGACGCGGATGGTAATGTGACCATCTATAAAGCTCGGCTTGTCGCTAAGGGTTATCGACAAGTTCAAGGGGTTGACTACGATGAGACTTTCTCACCGGTAGCGAAGCTGAAGTCCGTCCGAATCATGTTAGCAATTGCCGCATTCTATGATTACGAAATATGGCAAATGGACGTCAAAACGGCATTCCTTAATGGTTTCCTTAAGGAAGAATTGTATATGATGCAGCTGGAAGGTTTTGTCGATCCTAAGAATGCTGACAAAGTGTGCAAGCTCCAACGCTCGATTTATGGGCTGGTGCAAGCATCTCGGAGTTGGAACATTCACTTTGATGAGATGATCAAAGCGTTTGGGTTTACACAGACTTATGGAGAAGCCTGCGTTTACAAGAAAGTGAGTGGGAGCTCTGTAGCATTTCTCATATTATATGTAGATGACATACTTTTGATGGGAAATGATATAGAACTCTTGGACAGCATCAAGGCCTACTTGAATAAAAGTTTTTCAATGAAGGACCTTGGAGAAGCTGCTTATATATTAGGCATCAAAATCTATAGAGATAGATCGAGACGCCTCATAGGTCTTTCACAAAGCACATACCTTGATAAGATATTGAAGAAGTTCAATATGGATCAATCCAAGAAGGGGTTCTTGCCTATGTTGCAAGGTATGAAATTGAGCTCAGCTCAATGTCCGACCACGGCAGAAGATATAGAAGAGATGAGCGTCATCCCCTATGCCTCAGCCATAGGTTCTATTATGTATGCCATGCTGTGTACCAGACCTGATGTAATCCTTGCCGTAAGTTTGGTAGGAAGGTACCAAAGTAATCCCGGCAAGGAACACTGAACAGCGGTCAAGAATATCCTGAAGTACTTGAAAAGGACTAAGGAAATGCTTCTCGTTTATGGAGGTGACGAAGAGCTCGTCGTAAAGGGTTACGTCGACGCTAGCTTCGACATAGATCTGGATGACTCTAAGTCACAAACCGGATACGTGTATATTTTGAATGGTGGGGCAGTAAGCTGGTGCAGTTGCAAGCAAAGCGTCGTGGCGGGATCTACATGTGAAGCGGAGTACATGGCAGCCTCGGAGGCAGCACATGAAGCAATATGGGTGAAGGAGTTCATCACCGACCTAGGAGTCATACCCAATGTGTCGGGGCCGATCAAACTCTTCTGTGACAACACTGGAGCTATTGCACTTGCCAAGGAGCCCAGGTTTCACAAGAAGACAAGGCACATCAAGCGTCGCTTCAACTCCATTCGTAAAAATGTTCAAGATGGAGACATAGAGATTTGTAAAGTACATACGGACCTGAATGTAGCAGATCCGTTGACTAAACCTCTCCCTAGAGCAAAACATGATCAACACCAGAATTCCATGGGTGTTCGATTCATCACAATGTAACTAGATTATTGACTCTAGTGCAAGTGGGAGACTGTTGGAAATATGCCCTAGAGGCAATAATAAAAGCATTATTATTATATTTCCTTGTTCATGATAATTGTCTTTATTCATGCTATAATTGTGTTATCCGGAAATCGTAATACATGTGTGAATAACAGACATCAACATGTCCCTAGTGAGCCTCTAGTTGACTAGCTCGTTGATCAACAGATAGTCATGGTTTCCTGACTATGGACACTGGATGTCATTGATAACGAGATCACATCATTAGGAGAATGATGTGATGGACAAGACCCAATCCTAAACATAGCACAAGATCGTATAGTTTGTTTGCTAGAGTTTTGCAATGTCAAAGTATCTTTTCCTTAGACCATGAGATCGTGTAACTCCCGGATACCGTAGGAGTGCTTTGGGTATGCCAAACGTCACAACGTAACTGGGTGACTATAAAGGTAGACTACGGGTATCTCCGAAAGTGTCTGTTGGGTGACATGGATCAAGACTGGGATTTGTCACTCCGTATGACGGAGAGGTATCACTGGGCCCACTCGGTAATGCATCATCATAATGAGCTCAGAGTGACCAAGTGTCTGGTCACGGGATCATGCATTACGGTACGAGTAAAGTGACTTGCCGGTAACGAGATTGAACGAGGTATTGGGATACCGACGATCGAATCTCGGGCAAGTAACATATCGATGGACAAAGGGAATAGTGTACGGGGTTGATTGAATCCTCGACATCGTGGTTCATCCGATGAGATCATCGTGGAGCATGTGGGAGCCAACATGGGTATCCAGATCCCGCTGTTGGTTATTGACCGGAGAGTCGTCTCGGTCATGTCTGCTTGTCTCCCGAACCCGTAGGGTCTACACACTTAAGGTTCTGTTACGCTAGGGTTGTAGGGATATGTATATGCAGTAACCCGAATGTTGTTCGGAGTCCCGGATGAGATCCCGGACGTCACGAGGAGTTCCGGAATGGTCCGGAGGTAAAGATTTATATATGGGAAGTCCTGTTTCGGGCATCGGGACAAGTTTCGGGGTTATCGGTATTGTACCGGGACCACCGGAAGGGTTCCGGGGGTCCACCGGGTGGGTCCACCTGTCCCGGGGGGCCACATGGGCTGTAAGGGGGTGCGCCTTGGCCTAATGGGCCAAGGGCACCAGCCCCACATAGGCCCATGCGCCTAGGGTTTAAGGGGGGAAGAGTCCTAGGAGGGTAAGGCACCTCCTAGGTGCCTTGGGGGGGAGGGAAACCCCCCTAGGCCGCCGCACCCCCTAGGAGATTGGATCTCCTAGGGCCGGCCACCCCCCCTTGGCACCCCTATATATAGTGGGGGAGAGGAGGGACTTCATACCTAAACGCCTCGGCCTTTGGTTGCCTCCTTCTCCCTCCCCAACACCTCCTCCACCTCCATAGTGCTTAGCGAAGCTCTGCCGGAGTACTGCAGCTCCATCAACACCACGCCGTCGTGCTGCTGCTGGTGCCATCTCCCTCAACCTCTCCTCCCTCCCTTGCTGGATCAAGAAGGAGGAGACGTGGCTGTTCCGTACGTGTGTTGAACGCGGAGGTGCCGTCCGTTCGGCGCTGGTCATCGGTGATTTGGATCACGTCGAGTACGACTACATCATCACCATTCTTTTGAACGCTTCCGCTCGCGATCTACAAAGGTATGTAGATGCATCTAATCACTCGTTGCTAGATGAACTCCTAGATGATCTTGGTGAAACGAGTAGGAAATTTTTTGTTTTCTGCAACGTTCCCCAACAGTGGCATCATGAGCTAGGTCTATGCGTAGTTCTTCTTGCGCGAGTAGAACACAATTTATTGTGGGCGTAGATTTGTCAACTTTCTTGCCGTTACTAGTCCTTTCTTGCTTAAGCGGTATTGTGGGATGAAGCGGCCCGGACCAACCTTACACGTACGCTTACGTGAGACCGGTTCCACCGACTAACATGCACTAGTTGCATAAGGTGGCTGGCGGGTGTCTGTCTCTCCTACTTTAGTTGGAGCGGAATCGATGAACAGGGTCCTTATGAAGGGTAAATAGAAGTTGACAAATCACGTTGTGGCTTTAACGTAGGTAAGAAAACGTTCTTGCTAGAACCCTAATTCAGCCACGTAAAACTTGCAACAACAATTAGAGGACGTCTAACTTGTTTTTGCAGCAAGTGGTTTGTGATATGATATGGCCAAAGTTGTGATGAATGATGAATGATCTATATGTGATGTATGAGATGTTCATGCTATTGTAATAGGATTCACGACTTGCATGTCGATGAGTATGACAACCGGCAGGAGCCATAGGAGTTGTCTTTATTCTTTTATATGACCTGCGTGTCATCAAGAAATGCCATGTAAATTACTTTACTTTATTGCTAAACACGTTAGCCATAGTAGTAGAAGTAATAGTTGGCGAGCAACTTCATGGAGACACGATGATGGAGATCATGGTGTCAAGCCGGTGACAAGATGATCATGGAGCCCCAAGATGGAGATCAAAGGAGCTATGTGATATTGGCCATATCATGTCACGTTTATTGTTTGATTGCATGTGATGTTTATCATGTTTTGCATCTTGTTTACTTAGAACGACGGTAGTAAATAAGATGATCCCTCACAATAATTTCAAGAAGTGTTCCCCCTAACTGTGCACCATTGCGACAGTTCGCTGTTTCAAAACACCACGTGATGATCGGGTGTTTTATTCAGACGTTCACATACAACGGGTGTAAGACAGATTTACACATGCAAACACTTAGGTTGACTTGACGAGCCTAGCATGTACAGACATGGCCTCGGAACACAGAAGACCGAAAGGTCGAGCATGAGTCGTATAGAAGATACGATCAACATGAAGATGTTCACCGATGTTGACTAGTCCGTCTCACGTGATGATCGGACACGGTCTAGTTTAACTCGGATCATGTAATACTTAGATGACCAGAGGGATGTCTAATCTAAGTGGGAGTTCACTAATAATTTGATTAGTTGAACTTAATTATCATGAACTTAGTCTAAAATCTTAGCAATATGTCTTGTAGATCAAATGGCCAACGTAGTCCTCAACTTCAACGCGTTCCTAGAGAAAACTAAGCTGAAAGACGATGGCAGCAACTATACGGACTGGGTCCGGAACCTGAGGATCATCCTCATAGCTGCCAAGAAAGATTATGTCCTACAAGCACCGCTTGGTGACGCACCCGTTCTCCCTACAGAACAAGATGTTATGAACGCTTGGCAGGCACGTTTCGATGACTACTCCCTCGTTCAGTGCGGCATGCTTTACAGCCTAGAGCCGGGGCTCCAAAAGCGTTTTGAGAGACATGGAGCATATGAGATGTTCGAAGAGCTGAAAATGGTTTTCCAAGCTCATGCCCGGGTCGAGAGATATGAAGTCTCCAACAAATTCTTTAGCTGTAAGATGGAGGAAAACAGTTCTGTCAGTGAGCACATACTCACTATGTCTGGGTTGCATAACCGCTTGACTCAGCTGGGAGTTAATCTCCCGGATGATGCGGTCATTGACAGAATCCTCCAGTCGCTTCCACCAAGCTACAAGAGCTTTGTGATGAACTTCAATATGCAGGGGATGGAAAAGACCATTCCTGAAGTATTTGCTATGCTGAAATCAGCAGAGGTAGAAGTCAGAAAGGAACATCAAGTGTTGATGGTCAATAAAACCACTAAGTTCAAGAAAGGCAAGGGTAAAAAGAACTTCAAGAAGGACGGCAAGGAGGTTGCCGCGCCCGGCAAGCAAGCTGCTGGGAAGAAGCCAAAGAATGGACCCAAGCCCGAGACTGAGTGCTTTTATTGCAAGGGAAGCGGTCACTGGAAGCGGAACTGCCCTAAGTACTTAGCGGATAAGAAGGCCGGCAAAACAAAAGGTATATGTGATATACATGTAATTGATGTGTACCTTACCAGTGCCCGTAGTAGCTCCTGGGTATTTGATACCGGTGCAGTTGCTCACATTTGTAACTCAAAGCAGGGGCTGCGGAATAAGCGGAAACTGGCAAAGGACGAGGTGACGATGCGCGTCGGGAATGGTTCCAAGGTCAATGTGATCGCCGTCGGCACGCTACCTCTGCATCTCCCTTCGGGATTAGTTTTAAACCTTAATAATTGTTATTTAGTGCCAGCTTTGAGCATGAACATTGTATCGGGATCTCGTTTAATTCGAGATGGCTACTCTTTTAAATCTGAGAATAATGGTTGTACCATTTTTATGAGAGATATGTTTTATGGTCATGCTCCTATGGTGAATGGTTTATTCCTTATGAATCTCAAACGTGATGCTACACATATTCATAATGTGAGTACCAAAAGAAGTAAGGTTGATAATGATAGTCCCACATACTTGTGGCACTGCCGCCTTGGTCACATAGGTGTTAAACGCATGAAGAAGCTCCATGCTGATGGACTTTTAGAGTCTCTTGATTATGAATCATTTGACACGTGCGAACCATGCCTTATGGGTAAAATGACCAAGACTCCGTTCTCAGGAACAATGGAGCGAGCAACCGACTTATTGGAAATCATACATACTGATGTGTGCGGTCCGATGAGTGTTGAGGCTCGCGGTGGCTATCGTTATGTTCTCACCCTCACTGATGATTTAAGTAGGTATGGGTATATCTACTTAATGAAACACAAGTCTAAAACCTTTGAAAAGTTCAAGGAATTTCAGAGTGAGGTTGAAAATCAACGTGACAGGAAAATCAAGTTTCTACGATCAGATCGTGGAGGAGAATACTTGAGTCACGAGTTTGGGGCACACTTAAGAAAATGTGGAATAGTTTCACAACTCACGCCGCCTGGAACACCTCAGCGTAATGGTGTGTCCGAACGTCGTAATCGCACTCTGTTAGATATGGTGCGATCTATGATGTCTCTTACCGATTTACCGCTTTCTTTTTGGGGCTATGCTTTAGAGACTACCGCATTCACTTTAAATAGGGCTCCGTCGAAATCCGTTGAGACGACACCGTATGAATTATGGTTTGGGAAGAAACCTAAGCTGTCGTTTCTAAAAGTTTGGGGATGCGATGCTTATGTCAAGAAACTTCAACCTGAAAAGCTCGAACCCAAATCGGAAAAATGCGTCTTCATAGGGTACCCAAAAGAAACTATTGGGTACACCTTCTACCTCAGATCCGAAGGCAAGATCTTTGTTGCCAAGAATGGGTCCTTTCTGGAGAAAGAGTTTCTCTCGAAAGAAGTAAGTGGGAGGAAAGTAGAGCTTGATGAAGTATTGCCTCTTGAACCGGAAAATGGCGCAACTCAAGAAAATGTTCCTGAGGTGCCTGCACCGACTAGAGAGGAAGTTAATAAAAATGATCAAGATACTTCTGATCAAGCCCCTACTGAAATCCGAAGGTCCACAAGGACACGTTCCGCACCAGAGTGGTACGGCAACCCTGTCTTGGAAATCATGTTGTTAGACAACGGTGAACCTTCGAACTATGAAGAAGCGATGGCGGGACCGGATTCCGACAAATGGCTGGAAGCCATGAAATCCGAGATAGGATCCATGTATGAAAACGAAGTATGGACTTTGACTGACTTGCCCGTTGAGCGGCGAGCCATAGAAAATAAATGGATCTTTAAGAGGAAGACAGACGCGGATGGTAATGTGACCATCTATAAAGCTCGGCTTGTCGCTAAGGGTTATCGACAAGTTCAAGGGGTTGACTACGATGAGACTTTCTCACTGGTAGCGAAGCTGAAGTCCGTCCGAATCATGTTAGCAATTTCCGCATTCTATGATTACGAAATATGGCAAATGGACGTCAAAACGGCATTCCTTAATGGTTTCCTTAAGGAAGAATTGTATATGATACAGCCGGAAGGTTTTGTCGATCCTAAGAATGCTGACAAAGTGTGCAAGCTCCAACGCTCGATTTATGGGCTGGTGCAAGCATCTCGGAGTTGGAACATTCGCTTTGATGAGATGATCAAAGCGTTTGGATTTACACAGACTTATGGAGAAGCCTGCGTTTACAAGAAAGTGAGTGGGAGCTCTGTAGCATTTCTCATATTATATGTAGATGACATACTTTTGATGGGAAATGATATAGAACTCTTGGACAGCATCAAGGCCTACTTGAATAAAAGTTTTTCAATGAAGGACCTTGGAGAAGCTGCTTATATATTAGGCATCAAAATCTATAGAGATAGATCAAGACGCCTCATAGGTCTTTCACAAAGCACATACCTTGATAAGATATTGAAGAAGTTCAATATGGATCAATCCAAGAAGGGGTTCTTGCCTGTGTTGCAAGGTATGAAATTGAGCTCAGCTCAATGTCCGACCACGCCAGAAGATATAGAAGAGATGAGCGTCATCCCCTATGCCTCAGCCATAGGTTCTATTATGTATGCCATGCTGTGTACCAGACCTGATGTAAACCTTGCCGTAAGTTTGGTAGGAAGGTACCAAAGTAATCCCGGCAAGGAACACTGGACAGCGGTCAAGAATATCCTGAAGTACCTGAAAAGGACTAAGGAAATGTTTCTCGTTTATGGAGGTGACGAAGAGCTCGTCGTAAAGGGTTACATCGACGCTAGCTTCGACACAGATCTGGATGACTCTAAGTCACAAACCGGATACGTGTATATTTTGAATGGTGGGGCAGTGAGCTGGTGCAGTTGCAAGCAAAGCGTCGTGGTGGGATCTACATGTGAAGCGGAGTACATGGCAGCCTCGGAGGCAGCACATGAAGCAATATGGGTGAAGGAGTTCATCACCGACCTAGGAGTCATACCCAATGCGTCGGGGCCGATCAAGCTCTTCTGTGACAACTCTGGAGCTATTGCACTTGCCAAGGAGCCCAGGTTTCACAAGAAGACAAGGCACATCAAGCGTCGCTTCAACTCCATTCGTGAAAATGTTCAAGATGGAGACATAGAGATTTGTAAAGTACATACGGACCTGAATGTAGCAGATCCGTTGACTAAACCTCTCCCTAGAGCAAAACATGATCAACACCAGAATTCCATGGGTGTTCGATTCATCACAATGTAACTAGATTATTGACTCTAGTGCAAGTGGGAGACTGTTGGAAATATGCCCTAGATGCAATAATAAAAGCATTATTATTATATTTCCTTGTTCATGATAATTGTCTTTATTCATGCTATAATTGTGTTATCCGGAAATCGTAATGCATGTGTGAATAACAGACACCAACATGTCCCTAGTGAGCCTCTAGTTGACTAGCTCGTTGATCAACAGATAGTCATGGTTTCCTGACTATGAACACTGGATGTCATTGATAACGAGATCACATCATTGGGAGAATGATGTGATGGACGAGACCCAATCCTAAACATAGCACAAGATCGTATAGTTCGTTTGCTAGAGTTTTGCAATGTCAAAGTATCTTTTCCTTAGACCATGGGATCGTGTAACTCCCGGATACCGTAGGAGTGCTTTGGGTATGCCAAACGTCACAACGTAACTGGGTGACTATAAAGGTAGACTACGGGTATCTCCGAAAGTGTTTGTTGGGTGACATGGATCAAGACTGGGATTTGTCACTCCGTATGACGGAGAGGTATCACTGGGCCCACTCGGTAATGCATCATCATAATGAGCTCAGAGTGACCAAGTGTCTGGTCACGGGAGCATGCATTACGGTACGAGTAAAGTGACTTGCCGGTAACGAGATTGAACGAGGTATTGGGATACCGACGATCGAATCTCGGGCAAGTAACATATCGATAGACAAAGGGAATAGCGTACGGGGTTGATTGAATCCTCGACATCGTGGTTCATCCGATGAGATCATCGTGGAGCATGTGGGAGCCAACATGGGTATCCAGATCCCGCTGTTGGTTATTGACCGGAGAGTCGTCTCGGTCATGTCTGCTTGTCTCTCGAACCCGTAGGGTCTACACACTTAAGGTTCGGTTACGCTAGGGTTGTAGGGATATGTATATGCAGTAACCCGAATGTTGTTCGGAGTCCCGGATGAGATCCCGGACGTCACGAGGAGTTCCGGAATGGTCCGGAGGTAAAGATTTATATATGGGAAGTCCTGTTTCGGGCATCGGGACAAGTTTCGGGGTTATCGGTATTGTACCGGGACCACCGGAAGGGTCCCGGGGGTCCACCGGGTGGGTCCACCTGTCCTGGGGGGCCACATGGGCTGTAAGGGGGTGCGCCTTGGCCTAATGGGCCAAGGGCACCAGCCCCACATAGGCCCATGCGCCTAGGGTTTAGAAGGGGAAGAGTCCTAGGAGGGTAAGGCACCTCCTAGGTGCCTTGGGGGGGAGGGAAACCCCCCTAGGCCGCCGCACCCCCTAGGAGATTGGATCTCCTAGGGCCGGCCACCCCCCCTTGGCACCCCTATATATAGTGGGGGAGAGGAGGGACTTCATACCTGAACGCCTCGGCCTTTGGTTGCCTCCTTCTCCCTCCCCAACACCTCCTCAACCTCCATAGTGCTTAGCGAAGCTCTGCCGGAGTACTGCAGCTCCATCAACACCACGCCGTCGTGCTGCTGCTGGTGCCATCTCCCTCAACCTCTCCTCCCTCCCTTGCTGGATCAAGAAGGAGGAGACGTGGCTGTTCCGTACGTGTGTTGAACGCGGAGGTGCCGTCCGTTCGGCGCTGGTCATCGGTGATTTGGATCACGTCGAGTACGACTACATCATCACCGTTCTTTTGAACGCTTCCGCTCGCGATCTACAAAGGTATGTAGATGCATCTAATCACTCGTTGCTAGATGAACTCCTAGATGATCTTGGTGAAACGAGTAGGAAAATTTTTGTTTTCTGCAACGTTCCCCAACAAAAGCAGGGGCTGCGGAATAAGCGGAAACTGGCAAAGGACGAGGTGACGATGCGCGTCGGGAATGGTTCCAAGGTCAATGTGATCGCCGTCGGCACGCTACCTCTGCATCTCCCTTCGGGATTAGTTTTAAACCTTAATAATTGTTATTTAGTGCCAGCTTTGAGCATGAACATTGTATCGGGATCTCGTTTAATTCGAGATGGCTACTCTTTTAAATCTGAGAATAATGGTTGTTCCATTTTTATGAGAGATATGTTTTATGGTCATGCTCCTATGGTGAATGGTTTATTCTTTATGAATCTCGAACGTGATGCTACACATGTTCATAATGTGAGTACCAAAAGAAGTAAGGTTGATAATGATAGTCCCACATACTTGTGGCACTTCCGCCTTGGTCACATAGGTGTCAAACGCATGAAGAAGCTCCATGCTGATGGACTTTTAGAGTCTCTTGATTATGAATCATTTGACACGTGCGAACCATGCCTTATGGGTAAAATGACCAAGACTCCGTTCTCAGGAACAATGGAGCGAGCAACCGACTTATTGGAAATCATACATACTGATGTGTGCGGTCCAATGAGTGTTGAGGCTCGCGGTGGCTATCGTTATGTTCTCACCCTCACTGATGATTTAAGTAGGTATGGGTATATCTACTTAATGAAACACAAGTCTGAAACCTTTGAAAAGTTCAAGGAATTTCAGAGTGAGGTTGAAAATCAACGTGACAGGAAAATCAAGTTTCTACGATCAGATCGTGGAGGAGAATACTTGAGTCACGAGTTTGGGGCACACTTAAGAAAATGTGGAATAGTTTCACAACTCACGCTGCCTGGAACACCTCAGCGTAATGGTGTGTCCGAACGTCGTAATCGCACTCTGTTAGATATGGTGCGATCTATGATGTCTCTTACCGATTTACCGCTTTCTTTTTGGGGCTATGCTTTAGAGACTGCCGCATTCACTTTAAATAGGGCTCCGTCGAAATCCGTTGAGACGACACCGTATGAATTATGGTTTGGGAAGAAACCTAAGCTGTCGTTTCTAAAAGTTTGGGGATGCGATGCTTATGTCAAGAAACTTCAACCTGAAAAGCTCGAACCCAAATCGGAAAAATGCATCTTCATAGGGTACCCAAAAGAAACTATTGGGTACACCTTCTACCTTAGATCCGAAGGCAAGATCTTTGTTGCCAAGAATGGGTCCTTTCTGGAGAAAGAGTTTCTCTCGAAAGAAGTAAGTGGGAGGAAAGTAGAGCTTGATGAAGTATTGCCTCTTGAACCGGAAAATGGCGTAACTCAAGAAAATGTTCCTGAGGTGCCAGCACCGACTAGAGAGGAAGTTAATGATAATGATCAAGATACTTCTGATCAAGCACCTACTGAAATTCGAAGGTCCACAAGGACACGTTCCGCACTAGAGTGGTACGGCAACCCTGTCTTGGAAATCATGCTGTTAGACAACGGTGAACCTTCGAACTATGAAGAAGCGATGGAGGGCCCGGATTCCGACAAATGGCTGGAAGCCATGAAATCCGAGATAGAATCCATGTATGAAAACAAAGTATGGACTTTGACTGACTTGCCCGTTGAGCGGCGAGCCATAGAAAATAAATGGATCTTTAAGAAGAAGACAGACGCGGATGGTAATGTGACCATCTATAAAGCTCGGCTTGTCGCTAAGGGTTATCGACAAGTTCAAGGGGTTGACTACGATGAGACTTTCTCACCGGTAGCGAAGCTGAAGTCCGTCCGAATCATGTTAGCAATTGCCGCATTCTATGATTACGAAATATGGCAAATGGACGTCAAAACGGCATTCCTTAATGGTTTCCTTAAGGAAGAATTGTATATGATGCAGCTGGAAGGTTTTGTCGATCCTAAGAATGCTGACAAAGTGTGCAAGCTCCAACGCTCGATTTATGGGCTGGTGCAAGCATCTCGGAGTTGGAACATTCACTTTGATGAGATGATCAAAGCGTTTGGGTTTACACAGACTTATGGAGAAGCCTGCGTTTACAAGAAAGTGAGTGGGAGCTCTGTAGCATTTCTCATATTATATGTAGATGACATACTTTTGATGGGAAATGATATAGAACTCTTGGACAGCATCAAGGCCTACTTGAATAAAAGTTTTTCAATGAAGGACCTTGGAGAAGCTGCTTATATATTAGGCATCAAAATCTATAGAGATAGATCGAGACGCCTCATAGGTCTTTCACAAAGCACATACCTTGATAAGATATTGAAGAAGTTCAATATGGATCAATCCAAGAAGGGGTTCTTGCCTATGTTGCAAGGTATGAAATTGAGCTCAGCTCAATGTCCGACCACGGCAGAAGATATAGAAGAGATGAGCGTCATCCCCTATGCCTCAGCCATAGGTTCTATTATGTATGCCATGCTGTGTACCAGACCTGATGTAATCCTTGCCGTAAGTTTGGTAGGAAGGTACCAAAGTAATCCCGGCAAGGAACACTGAACAGCGGTCAAGAATATCCTGAAGTACTTGAAAAGGACTAAGGAAATGCTTCTCGTTTATGGAGGTGACGAAGAGCTCGTCGTAAAGGGTTACGTCGACGCTAGCTTCGACATAGATCTGGATGACTCTAAGTCACAAACCGGATACGTGTATATTTTGAATGGTGGGGCAGTAAGCTGGTGCAGTTGCAAGCAAAGCGTCGTGGCGGGATCTACATGTGAAGCGGAGTACATGGCAGCCTCGGAGGCAGCACATGAAGCAATATGGGTGAAGGAGTTCATCACCGACCTAGGAGTCATACCCAATGTGTCGGGGCCGATCAAACTCTTCTGTGACAACACTGGAGCTATTGCACTTGCCAAGGAGCCCAGGTTTCACAAGAAGACAAGGCACATCAAGCGTCGCTTCAACTCCATTCGTAAAAATGTTCAAGATGGAGACATAGAGATTTGTAAAGTACATACGGACCTGAATGTAGCAGATCCGTTGACTAAACCTCTCCCTAGAGCAAAACATGATCAACACCAGAATTCCATGGGTGTTCGATTCATCACAATGTAACTAGATTATTGACTCTAGTGCAAGTGGGAGACTGTTGGAAATATGCCCTAGAGGCAATAATAAAAGCATTATTATTATATTTCCTTGTTCATGATAATTGTCTTTATTCATGCTATAATTGTGTTATCCGGAAATCGTAATACATGTGTGAATAACAGACACCAACATGTCCCTAGTGAGCCTCTAGTTGACTAGCTCGTTGATCAACAGATAGTCATTGTTTCCTGACTATGGACACTGGATGTCATTGATAACGAGATCACATCATTGGGAGAATGATGTGATGGACAAGACCCAATCCTAAACATAGCACAAGATCGTATAGTTCGTTTGCTAGAGTTTTCCAATGTCAAAGTATCTTTTCCTTAGACCATGAGATCGTGTAACTCCCGGATACCGTAGGAGTGCTTTGGGTATGCCAAACGTCACAACGTAACTGGGTGACTATAAAGGTAGACTACGGGTATCTCCGAAAGTGTCTGTTGGGTGACATGGATCAAGACTGGGATTTGTCACTCCGTATGACGGAGAGGTATCACTGGGCCCACTCGGTAATGCATCATCATAATGAGCTCAGAGTGACCAAGTGTCTGGTCACGGATCATGCATTACGGTACGAGTAAAGTGACTTGCCGGTAACGAGATTGAACGAGGTATTGGGATACCGACGATCGAATCTCGGGCAAGTAACATATCGATAGACAAAGGGAATAGCGTACGGGGTTGATTGAATCCTCGACATCGTGGTTCATCCGATGAGATCATCGTGGAGCATGTGGGAGCCAACATGGGTATCCAGATCCCGCTGTTGGTTATTGACCGGAGAGTCGTCTCGGTCATGTCTGCTTGTCTCTCGAACCCGTAGGGTCTACACACTTAAGGTTCGGTTACGCTAGGGTTGTAGGGATATGTATATGCAGTAACCCGAATGTTGTTCGGAGTCCCGGATGAGATCCCGGACGTCACGAGGAGTTCCGGAATGGTCTGGAGGTAAAGATTTATATATGGGAAGTCCTGTTTCGGGCATCGGGACAAGTTTCGGGGTTATCGGTATTGTACCGGGACCACCGGAAGGGTCCCGGGGGTCCACCGGGTGGGTCCACCTGTCCCGGGGGGCCACATGGGCTGTAAGGGGGTGCGCCTTGGCCTAATGGGCCAAGGGCACCAGCCCCACATAGGCCCATGCACCTAGGGTTTAAGGGGGCAAGAGTCCTAGGAGGGTAAGGCACCTCCTAGGTGCCTTGGGGGGGAGGGAAACCTCCCCTTGGCCGCCGGCCATAGGAGATTGGATCTCCTAGGCTGCGCACCCCCCCCTTGGCACCCCTATATATAGTGGGGGAGAGGAGGGACTTCATACCTGAACGCCTCGGCCTTTGGTTGCCTCCTTCTCCCTCCCCAACACCTCCTCAACCTCCATAGTGCTTAGCGAAGCTCTGCCGGAGTACTGCAGCTCCATCAACACCACGCCGTCGTGCTGCTGCTGGTGCCATCTCCCTCAACCTCTCCTCCCTCCCTTGCTGGATCAAGAAGGAGGAGACGTGGCTGTTCCGTACGTGTGTTGAACGCGGAGGTGCCGTCCGTTCGGCGCTGGTCATCGGTGATTTGGATCACGTCGAGTACGACTACATCATCACCGTTCTTTTGAACGCTTCCGCTCGCGATCTACAAAGGTATGTAGATGCATCTAATCACTCGTTGCTAGATGAACTCCTAGATGATCTTGGTGAAACGAGTAGGAAATTTTTTGTTTTCTGCAACGTTCCCCAACAAGAACAGCACAAGGGACACAAGGTTTATACTGGTTCGGGCCACCGTTGTGGTGTAATACCCTACTCCAGTGTGTGGTGTGGTGGATTGCCTATTGGGCTGATGATGATGGACAGTACAAGGAAGAATAGCCTCGCGAGGGTCCGTTCTTGGCTGGGGCGATGAACTGCTGGGAGGAGTTCAGCCACCTTTCTCTATCTCACTCTCTCTCTCTCTCTCTCTCTCTCTCTCTCTTTACCACCTCTCTACTTGTCGAGCCCTTGGAGGGAACCGAGCCGAACCGACCCCTTGCTATGTGGGTGGCCAGTCCTATTTATAGTGGCCCTGGTCCTCTCCCCAAATATTGAGCGGGAAGGGAGCCAACAATGGCGGGCTAATTTGAAGGGGGACAGCAAGTATCAACTATCCTGACAAAATTAGTCTTCGCCTGCGCAAAGCTTTGGTGATGACGCCGTCTTGGGCTCCACGGTGACCTCCATCTTGTAGTCCTCCTGGCCTTGGTCTCGTTGCACCGAAATGGCAACCTTTGCCTGATGCCTCGGTACTCCGCGGCTGCGCTTGCCCCCTTTGCACCAAAGAGGAAAGGAGGACGCTGCGCGGGCTGGCACCCGCCTGGCACCCTGGGTCGTCATGGCTTGCGTCACGGGCACCTCGCGAGGTACCCCGCCTTGATCTCTCCGCCTCCTCGTGAGCCAGCCTGACGAGGCCGCGCCTGAGGAAGCTCCGTGCCGTCCGCCCCGCGAGGCTTGGCCCCTCGCGAGGGTCTTGAGTTTGTGTTGGTGAAGATGGGTCGTGCTGGGCCCCCCTTTGAGCCACGCCGCAGGCCGCAGGCAGGCAAGTCTGGGGACCCCCGTTCCCAAAACGCCGACAGTAGCCCCCGGGCCCAAGGCGCGCCTGGACTTGGCCGTGCTGGGAGGCGGAAGGGCAAGAGCGAAGCGCCGCGGGCCCTAACAGCCTGCGGCCTGGGCGCCGCGTGGCGGTTGATTGGACGTGGGCGCCTTAGCAGCCGCGCGGGTTGATAAGGGAGTGGCGTCCGCCTAGGCCCTTCTCCTTCCTTCCTCCGAAATCTCCAGATCTGCCCTGACCGTGCGACCCAGGAAGCCATGGCGCCTCGTCAGCCCCCGGCCGCAGCTTGGTACTCATCTGCCCTGGACCCGCCGAACGTGTCGGAGGCGGGCCTTGCCCGGTTGCGCCGGATAGCGACGGCGCGAGGCATCGACGGGGCGAAGGTGTTCAAGGCCGGCTCCGCCACCCCTGAGGGTCAGAGGAGAACCTTCTATCCACTCTTCGTAAGTGCCATTGTTGCTGGCCTAGTGCCTCCCTTCTCCGAGTTCTTCTTCTCTGTCCTCCGCCATTACAAGCTGCAGGCTCTGCATCTCCATCCCAACTCCGTCCTTCTCCTCGCGATCTTTGCTTATTATTGCGAGGCCCACATTGGGGTGCAGCCCTCAGTGGCCTTGCTGTGCCACTACTTCTCCCTCCAGACCTATCACGGTCCTGCTTCCGCGTGCGCGAGCTTCGTTGTGTACGGTGGGGCCATTGCCATCTCGAACTCTGGGAAGAGGATTGAGGGCTTCAGGAGCAAGTGGGTCTTGGTGGACGCTAAGCGCATCCACCCTCGGCTGATCTTGCCCACCGAGCAGCCTACGAGCTCCAGCAACTGGGGTCGAGCGGAGCTCACGGATCCCCGTGCGAAGATGGTGTTAGAGAAGATGGACGCGGATCTGAGGCCGGCCTACATGGCGGCGGCGAAGCTGACCGGCGCGTCGTTGCTAAGGGAGTTCCTGGAGCACCAGCTGGCTCCGCTTCGGCAGTACTCGCTTCCAATGTGGAGGCCCCGTCCGAGCCCCGCGGCCTGGGCCGACGGAGACTTGGCTGCGGTTCTCCAATCTCTAGTCGGGGACAATGTGGCGAGGTTGGTGGGCGCTCCTACGCCCTTGTTCCTCCGCGACGACTGGGAGCGGGTAGTAAAGTCCATGCCCATCTTCAACGGGGAAGGGCCCGTGCCCCTGGAGGCTCCCGAGGGACCGGTGAACGTGCCCTCCGGCGACTCCAGCAAACAGGAAGAAGGAGGGGAGCGCGGAAAAGGGCCTGACTCTGAGGCGACTCACGGAGAGTCGAGGGCTCCCCTCCCCTGGCACAGGTCCCACGTTCTCCGCCTCTCTCCGAACGACGACGACGAGGATGCTGACGAAGACGACAACGAGCAGGACGGCGGGAGCTCGCCCCCGATCCCGAAGAAGGACAAGACCGGGCTGATCTCCCGCGGGTCTCCCCCGGCCCCGGGGCGATCCGCAGACGCACCTTCCGCCTCCAAGCTTCCCGAGGTTGACCCTTCCAGCCGGCTTTCGGGCTTCAAATTTGGCCGGAGGCCGCTTGAGCTCACTGGCGACGACCCGTAAGCATTCGATTCTCGTCTTTATCTCTTGCTCTGCTTCTAAGGCTTGACGTCCGCGTCTTGGGATAGGTTGGCGCCCGCAGCAAAGAAGTCAAAGGGGGCTCCTGAGGTTCCGTTCATGACAGCGCCCTTGAAGGAAGGTGACCGCGATGCAAAAGCTTCTTCCGCCCGGTCATCCTCGCGGGGCTTGACCGAGCCAGCTGGGCCAAGCTCATCCCCCACGGCCCTAGTGGCTCCCGAGGTGCTCCCGTCTGCCGCCGCTGCTACAGGTGTCGGGGCGCGGCAGACTCCGCCTCAGGATGCTGCGGCCGTGCCGCTGCCTTCTCCTCCTACTCCACCGGCTGCTATCTCCCCGGCTCCTTCCGCCGTTCTGGACCGCGCTGTTGCTGAGCGGGACCGGCTGTAGCAAGATCTTCTCGGTGCTGACCCTCGCTTGGTGGCCGGGCGCTTGGAGCTGGTTTCTGGGTGGGTTCACTCCGACGCTTCGATTCGGGCGGCGCTGGCCTAGGCCTCGACGGCATGCGACGAGGAGAAGCAGGCCGTCCTTGAGGCGAAGGCTACTCGCGATACAGCCCTGGGAGAGGTGGTCGACGTCCGTGGTCGCTGCAAGGTGCTGGAGGACGAGCTGCAGGGCCTGCGGGATCAGCTTGCGAAAGAGGTTCGCCTTCGCCAAGAGCAGGAAGAAGGCGTGAAGGCTCGCGAGGCGGCCGTCGAGGGCCGGGAGGCCAAGCTCAATAAATGCCGCGACCACCTAGGCGCACTGGAGCAGGAATTGGGGGCGAGGAAGGCCGAGCTGGACGGCAAGGCCCTAGTCCTCACCGAAGACCGCGCGGCCTTCATGGAGCTGGAGGCGAAGGCTCGCTCCTTGCTGAGGATGCTTTACGACAGCGGCCTAGAGAGCCCGCTGGCCGGCGCCGAGGACGGCCCCGCCAAGCTGCTTCCCTTCTTGGTCCACGCTCTTGAAGATGTCGCCCTTGGCCTCGGCCCCATGGCCAAGGCCCAGGCGCGTGTTCTGTCTTCTGCTGCACTAACGCGGGTTCTCACCCACATCCACCTTCGTGATCCCGGGTTCGACCTTGACAGCCTGCTGGAACCCGTGAGCGGCAAGCGTGCGGCAGCTACTGCCGAGGCCGTGAAGGGTCGCGCAGAGGCTCTGCTGGGGAAGTTCCGGGCCTTCAGCACCAAGCCGGAGCAAGGCGCTGTCGACCCCGCTGCTCCTTGAGGCGAACCCACGCCGCGCTGCTCCCCCGCTGCCAAGTGACTCCATCGCGGCTCATGTCCTACTTTTGATTCCTGCACATGTGTCATGCCTCGGGGAGGCGTTTAAACTTGCGCCTGATATTGGGATAACAGTGTGGACTGTAATACTTGCTTTCGAATTCCTTTGAAATTTGTGCTTTTCCTTCCTACTTGCTTATGTTCTATGCCGGCAGAGCCCGGCCCCGCGCGTACCTCACCCAGCAGTAGCCCCGACCGGAAACCAGGACGGGACCAAGGAGTAAGGGGCTACATGACAGGTTAGGCTCCTGAGTCGCGATGCTCAGGAGTCCCCCTTGGCGCACGAACAGCAAGTAGGGAGGTGTGATGTGGGTGGATCCACCGTTCTACGTCTGCAGAGCCCGGCCACGCGCGTACCTCACCCAACAATAGCCCCGACCGGAAACCAGGACAGGACCAAAGGAGTGAGGGGCTACGTGACCAGTTAGGCTCCTGAGTCGCGATGCTCAGGAGTCCCCCTTGGCGCTCAAACGGCCTTCATACCTTGGCTCCGCTCAAGGAGAGGCGCGCGACGAACCAGGCCCGTGGGGACCTGGCCGGGCGGCGTCCGTCTGGGCGTGACCCTGGCGCAGCCCCCGTGCCCAGCCCCCTCGCGTGGCACTCCCGACGGGAGGCATTGCGATGAGGCTAGACACTGAGCACTGGGCTCCCTGAGGTTGATGCGGCCTGGGGGCCACCCTCAGTTGTTTATCACTAGCATGGAGCATAGCGCTTCCGTATGAGTATGGGCATAGCCGCTCCTCGGCAGTGTCGTCAGCCAGCGCGGAGCATGGTGCTTCCACTGGTGCGTGGGAGGGGGGCCCCCTCCGGGAGGAGTCCCCAGGGCGTGTACAGCCCCGCCCTGACACGTGGCTGGCACGGTAGGGCCTGGTGAGGTGTATCTGGGCACCCGTGAGCCAGCGCGGGACTCACGGGGCCCTACCTCTAGGCGGGTTGCGCCTGGCACTGGGCCTTATCTTGTGTTGTGCCCCTGCAAGTTCGGTTAGATGCCTGCACTCTACGTCCTCGGGTCCCGGCCCTCGAGCTGGTCTCAGCCGTCGCTGGTATGCCAGGTCGCGATGTCGTGGTCAAGAGCCAGAGGGTGAGGGCTGGAGAGCCAGTAAGATCCCTGAGTCGCGATGCTCAGGTACCCCCCTTTAACGCAAGTGGTCAACATGAAGAAGAGGAGGCACCACGGACCGGCATCAAATAATCAAGCATGGCAGTTCTAGCGCATAACCGGGAATGAACGCAAATGGGGTACATGCCGCTGAGCCTGGCCCGAGCGGCATGGGGACCACGCAGCCCGAGGGGCGCCCCCAACAAGGTAAGCTAACGACGCGAAATAAAAGGGATACACACCGCAGGGACGGACCCACGCGGCCTGGGAATAATGCAGCCCTGGGGGCGCTCCCAGCTGGAAGCGAAACTTGAAAGGTGTCACCTGATGACGCTGAAGACGAAGGGGTGTTGGTGTAGCCGGCTCGGTGGGCTGCGGAAGCCGATCCTCACGAGCCCCCAGGCCCAGGGGGCTCGAGAGGCTCCTGGGGCGCTGGCGGTTCCTCACGGGCCATCTCCATCTCCGCCAGGGATGCGGAGCACCTGGCCTTTTGCGCCTCCGTGATGCCCCTCATGAGGCGCTGGTACGCGTCAGTCGCGCTCGGCAAGCCGTAAGGCATGCGAACGTAGCTGTGGGGTGGACCTCCGCAGCGCCCGACTCGCGAGGGCCAGAGGCGCTCCAGGGAGGCGACTCGGTTGAGCCCTGGTACGTCGACGCATACGCGCAGCCCGCCGTCCTCGCCTGGATGGGGAGCCACCGCTGGTAGGCGGCGGGCGCCTCTCATGACTCTGGACTCCTGTAGCTCCTGAATGGCCTTGCTGACGAACTACTGTGGGTCTGGATCTCCTTGCCTTGCTCCTTCTTGAGGGAAACATGCTCTGAAACACACCTCCATGTGGTGCCCCGGCGCCTCCCTCGTGACCCTTGCTAGGTCGGTGGCCCTCCAGGGGAGAGCCCCCGAGCCCTGCCTGAGGAGGGCGCCGGGCGCGCTTTCCTATGCGACGGAAGGAGGTTCCTCCTGGGCAGGCACGGGCCCAGAGGGGCCTATCTCCTGAGAGGCCAGGCCGGACGATGTCTTCTTCTTCTTGGGGGCGGCCTCAGGAAGCCTCCTACTTCCGTGATCTGGGTCCTCCAGTGATGCGGCCTGAAAGGCTCACTCCAGGGAACACACTGCGTCCTTCTCTTCACAGGGCACTGTGATGACTACGCCGCTTCCTGGCATCTTGAGGACGTTGTAGCCGTGATGAGTCACAGCCATGAACTTGGCCAGCGCCAGGTACCCAAGGATGGCGTTGTACGGCAGGCAGATGTGAGCAACGTCGAAGTCGATGAGCTCGGTGCGGTAGTTGTCGCGTGCCCCGAAGGTGATGGGGAGGCGGACCTGCCCGATCGGGACCATGGAGCCGTCGGTGATACCAGAGAAGGGCTTGGTTGGCTGAAGCTGGCTGTAGGGCACTTGGAGGTTGTTGAGCATCTCTATGGACAAGATATTGAGCCCTGCCCCACCATCGATGAGGGTCTTGGTGACCACCACGTTGCTGATGATTGGGGAATAAAGCATCGGGAGGACTCCGGCTATAGCCGCACACTTGAGTTGATCTGCTGAGCTGAAGGTGATGGCACATGCCGACCACCTGAGAGGGCGCGTGGCTTCGAGCCTGGGGAGGGCTGCATTCACTTCACGGGCGAACTGCTTGAAGATGCGCTGAGAGGCTGGGGCCTGAGCTCCGCCCAGGATGCAGGCGATTGCACGAGGCTCCTGGAAGCCCCCAGCCTCCTCATCCTGGTGGCGGTCCTCGTTCCTCCTTGGCTGCGGCGGCAGCGGTGGGAGGCCTTCGTTGCCTTGCGGGCGATCCTCGCGAGGCTGATCCCTCCAGCCTCCCTCGCGAGGTGGGTCTTGCCAGCGATCCTCACGAGGTTGGTCGCGCCACCCCTGGCATGGGCCACGGTCTTCCCAGCGCCCTGCGTTCCTTCCTCCTCCTCGGCCGTATCCCCGGTCACCACGGTCAGGGCGACGGCCGATCCTTCCTTCACGCACGGCTCGGAGTTCTTGGCATTCGTTGGTGTTGTGGGTGTGGAGGTCGTGGTACATGTAGTACCGGCTGCCCTTGGGAGGTTCGGGCTGATCTCTGCCCCGCTTGGTGTCTGGTTCTGCCACGAGCACGGCGCAGCCCCCTTGCGCTTCACTTCCTTGGCCTTGAGCTTCTTCTCTTCTGGGTCTGCGGCAGGCAGCTCAAGGAGGGAGAGACGCCCTTCCTCAGCCCTGGCGCACTTGTTCGCCAAGTTGAACAGCTCCAAAGAAGTGCACAGGTCTTGATGCATCGCCAGCTCCTCCTTCATCTTGATGTCGCGCATGCCGTCGGAGAAGGCTGAGATGATGGCGTCTTCAGTCACCTTGGGAATCTTGAGGCGTGCGTTGTTGAAGCGCTGGATGTACTTCTGTAGGGTCTCCCCGGGTTGTTGCTTGATGCGGCGCATGTCGCTCACGGCGGGTGGCCGGTCGCGAGTACCTTGGAAGTTGGCGATGAAGCAGGTGCGCATCTCTTCCCAGGAGGAGATTGTGGCTGGAGCCAGGTTCAGGAGCCAGGTGCGGGCCCCGTCCTTGAGCGCCATGGGAAACCAGTTCGCCATGACCTTCTCGTCTCCGTTGGCAGCTTCGTTGCCCAGCTCGTAGAGCTGGAGGAACTCCGTAGGGTCGGCCGTGCCGTCGTAGCGAGGAGGCAGGTCCGGCTTGAACTTGCCCGGCCACGCGACGCTGTGCAGTTCGGTGGTGTAGGCGTGGCAGCCTGCCGTGGCCACGGGAGGCCTTGGGTGATGGAGAGCCTGGTCCTGCACGTCCCCACGCGCCGGAGCAGGAGGATGGTCGCGACGTGCTAGGGCAGGGAGTGCCCGGGCAGCTTCTGGCGGGCGAGGGACTTCTTGGCAGCTCTGCTCTTGCCACGCTGGCACCTGACGGAGCGGGTTCCGCCCAGGGGCCACGCGTCTTGGAGCCATGGCATCTTCTTGAGGGGGAGGCGGCCGGGGCGCCGCCGGAGCCTTGTCGCCCGCGCGGGGCGGGGTGCGGTGCAGTGGAGCGGACGACGCGGTGGAGCCCCCTGTGGCGCGGACGAGTTCAGCGACGCGGTCGAGCCATTCTTCGTAGACGTCGTCGACGGGACGGTAGCGCAGGAGCTCGTTTGCCGCGATGAGTGCAGCCCGAGCCTCCATGGGTGCGCGAAGCGCGCGGGGCGAAGATCCAGCCGGGGCGAGTGAGGGAGTCGCGGTGCGGCCGTCTTGGCGCACGGATGGATGCTGAGACGATGCTTGCTGCTCGTCCCCCGCCGGGCCGGTGGCGGCGTTGACGGCGGGCTACGGGGAACGGCGAAGACGCCCGCCGACATGGGCTGTCTGGGCGGCGCGGGAAGCGAAGGCGGCCCGGCGCTCCACGCGGGCCCGACGTGCGTCAGACATGAGTGTGATGGTCGGAGGAGAGCGGAGCGGTGGAAGACGAATTCCGGCGCACCCCTACCTGGCGCGCCAAATGTCGGATTTCGGGTTCCGGCAGACCCTTGAGGTTCGAACACTGGGGTGCGCGCGGAGATTTCGCCTCCTACCTTCCGGCACCCCTCCGCCACGCTAGGATCAAGGCTATGAAAAGAACAACACAAGGGACACAGGGTTTATACTGGTTCGGGCCACCATTGTGGTGTAATACCCTACTCCAGTGTGTGGTGTGGTGGATTGCCTCTTGGACTGATGATGATGGATAGTACAAGGAAGAACAGCCTCGCGAGGGTCTGTTCTTGGCTAGGGCGATGAACTGCTGGGAGGAGTTCAGCCACCTTTCTCTATCTTACTCTCTCTCTCTCTCTCTCTCTTTACCACCTCTCTACTTGTCGAGCCCTTGGAGGGAACCGAGCCGAACCGACCCCTTGCTACGTGGGTGGCCGGTCCTATTTATAGTGGCCCTGGTCCTCTCCCCAAATATTGAGCGGGAAGGGAGCCAACAATGGCCGGCTAATTTGAAGGGGGACAGCAAGTATCAACTATCCTGACAAAAGTAGTCTTCGCCTGCGCAAAGCTCTGGTGATGATGCCGTCTTGGGCTCCATGGTGACCTCTGTCTCGTAGTCCGCCTGGCCTTGGTCTCGTTGCACCGAAATGGCAACCTTTGCCTGATGCCTCGGTACTTCACGGCTGCGCTTGCCCCCTTTGCACCAAAGAGGAAAGGAGGACACTACGCGGGCTGGCACCCGCCTGGCACCCTGAGTCGTCATGGCTTGCGTCATGGGAACCTCGCTAGGTACCCCGCCTTGATCTCTCCGCCTCCTCGTGAGACAGCCTGACGAGGCCGCGCCTGAGGAAGCTCCGTGCCGTCCGCCCCGCGAGGCTTGGCCCCTCGCGAGGGTCTTGAGTTTGTGTTGGTGAAGATGGGTCGTGCTGGGCCCCCCTTTGAGCCACGCCGCAGGCCGCAGGCAGGCAAGTCTGGGGACCCCCGTTCCCAGAACACTGACAGTGGTATGAATATTCAGATCCGAAAGATTCAAGACAAAAGTTTAATATTGACATAGAAATAATAATACTTCAAGCATACTAACTAAGAAATTATATCTTCTCAAAATAACATGGCAAAAGGAAGTTATCCCTACAAAATCATATAGTCTGGCTATGCTCTATCAACACCACACAAAGTATTTAAATCATGCACAACCCTGATGACAAGCCAAGCAATTGTTTCATACTTTTGTTGTTCTCAAACTTTTTCAATCTTCACGCAATACATGAGCGTGAGCCATGGACATAGCACTATATGTGGAATAGAATGGTGGTTGTGGAGAAGACAAAAAGGGAGAAGATAGTCTCAAATCAACTAGGCATATTAACAGGCTATGGAGATGCCCATTAATAGATATCAATGTGAGCGAGTTGGGATTGCCATGCAACAGATGCACTAGAGCTATAAGTATATGAAAGCTCAACAAAAGGAACTAAGTGGGTGTGCATCCCACTCGCTTGCTCACGAAGACCTAGGGCATTTTGAGGAAGCCCATCATTGGAATATACAAGCCAAGTTCTATATGAAAGATTCCTACTAGTATATGAAAGTGATATCATAGGAGACTCTCTATCATGAAGATCATGGTGGTACTTTGAAGCACAAGTGTGGTAAAAGGATAGTATCATTGTCCCTTCTCTCTTTTTCTCTCATTTTTTTAGTCCGGAGTCTCATCCCGACTTGTGGGGGAATCATAGTCTCCATCATCCTTTCCTCACTTGGGACAATGCTCTAAAAATGATGATCATCACACTTTTATTTACTTACAACTCAATACTTAGAACAAAATATGACTCTATGTGAATGCCTCCGGCGGTGTATCGGGATGTGCAATGATGCATGAGTGACATGTATGAAAGAATTATGAACGGTGGCTTTGCCACAAATACAATGTCAACTACATGATCATGCAAAGCAATATGACAATGATGGAGCGTGTCATAGTAAACGGAACAGTGGAAATTTGCATGGCAATATATCTCGGAATGGCTATGGAAATGCCATGATAGGTAGGTATATGGTGGCTGTTTTGAGGAAGGTATATGGTGGGTGTATGATACCGGCGAAAGGTGCGCGGTATTAGAGAGGCTAGCAATGGTGGAAGGGTGAGAGTGCGTATAATCCATGGGCTCAACATTAGTCATAAAGAACTCACATACTTATTGCAAAAATCTATTAATTATCGAAAAAAAGTATTACGCGCATGCTCCTAGGGGGATAGGTTGGTAGGAAAAGACCATCGCTCGTCCCCGACTGCCACTCATAAGGAAGACAATCAATAAATAAATCATGCTCCTACTTCATCACATAACGGTTCACCATAAGCGCATGCTATGGGAATCACAAACTTCAACACAAGTATTTCTCAAATTCACAACTACTCAACTAGCATGACTCTAATATCACCATCTCCATATCTCAAAACAATTATCAAGTATCAAACTTCTCTTAGTATTCAGCACACTCATAAGATTTTTTTTACTAATCTTGAATGCTAGCATATTAGGATTAATTTCCCAGTTTAAGTAAATTACCATGCTGTTTAAGACTCACAAAATAATATAACTGAAGCATGAGAGAATAATAGTTTCTATAAAACAAATCCACCACCGTGCTCTAAAAGATATAAGTGAAGCCCTAGAGCAAAAACTATATAACTCAAAAGATATAAGTGAAGTACATAGAGTATTCTAATAATTTTCAAATCATGTGTGTTTCTATCAAAAGGTGTGTACATAAAAGATGATTCTGGCAAACTAACAAATAAATACTCAAACAATACAAGACGCTCCAAGCAAAACACATATGATGTGGTGAATAAAAATATAGCTCCAAGTAAAGTTACCGATGGAAGTAGACGAAAGAGGGGATGCCCCCAAGCTTTGGCTTTTAGGTTTCCTTAGATTATCTTGGGGTGCCATGGGCATCCCCAAGCTTAGGCTCTTGCCACTCCTTGTTCCATAATCCATCAAATCTTTTACCCAAAACTTGAAAACTTCACAACACAAAACTCAAAATAGAAAATCTCGTGAGCTCCGTTAGCGAAAGAAAACAAAACACCACTTCAAGGTACGGTAATGAACTCATTCTTTATTTATATTGGTGTTAAAACTACTGTATTCCAACTTATCTATGGTTTATAAACTATTTTACTAGCCATAGATTCATCAAAATAAGCAAACAACACACGAAAAACAGAATCTGTCAAAAACAGAACAGTCTGTAGTAATCTGTAGCTAACGCAAACTTATAGAACCCCAAAAATTCTAAAATAAATTTATGGACGTGAGGAATTTATCTATTAATCATCTCCAAAAATAGTTAACTAAATATCACTTTCCAAATAAAAATGGCAGCAATTCTCATGAGCGGTAAAGTTTCTGTTTTTTTACAGCAAGATCAAAAAGACTTTCCCCAAGTCTTCCCAACGGTTCTACTTGGCACAAACACTAATTAAACACAAAAAACACAACCAAAACAGAGGCTAGATAAATTATTTAGTACTAAACAGGAGAAAAAAGCAAGGAATAAAGATAAAATTGGGTTGCCTCCCAACCAGCGCTATCGTTTAACGCCCCTAGCTAGGCATAATATTTCAATGATGCTCACATGAAAGACAAGAATTGAAGCACAAGGAGAGCATCATAGAACACGTGACAAACACATCTAAGTCTAACATACTTCCTATGCATAGGCATATTATAGGCAAACAAACTATCAAGGAAAGCAAAAACTAGCATATGCAAGAAAGCAGAAAGAAACAATAGCAATCTCAACATAACGAGAGGTAATCTAGTAACATGAAAATTTATACAACATATTTTCTTCTCTCATAATAATTACATGTAGGATCATAAAAAAATTCAAAAATATAGATATCACAAAACATATTCTTAACAAGATCCACATGTATGCAAAGTTGACACTCTTCCAAAATAGTGGGATTAACATTAACTAAAGTCATGACCTCTCCAAACCCACTTTTATCAAAAACTTCATAAGATTGAACATTCTACAAATATGTGGGATCTAAAGTTGACACTCTTCCAAAATAGTGGGATTAACATTAACTAAAGTAATGACCTCTCCAAACCCACTTTTATCAAAAACTTAATAAGATTGAACATTTTACAAATATGTGGGATCTAAAGTTGACACTCTTCCAAACCCACTTTCAATAATATTGCAAACACTATTATCAATCTCATATTCATCATGGGGCTTAAATAAATTTTCAAAATAAGAATCACCCCAATCATGATCATTGCAACAAATAGTAGTCATAGCAAAACTAGCATCCCCAAGCTTAGGGTTTTGCATATCATGAACACAATTGACATTAAGAGAATTTATAATAACATGATTGCAATCATGCTTTTCATCGAAGGAACTATTAAGTACGGGTGCAATAGCAACGATATCATGTTAACATAAGGAATTATAGCAAATTCATCTTCATAAATATTGGCATCATGGCCACATGAATAGAAAGCATCATGTTCATCAAGGGATATTTCAATCAAATCATCGGAATCATAATTATCTATAGATTCATGCATATCATTATTTTCTTTTGAAGCAACAATCATTCTTTCAATAAATTCTTTGACATAGACATTATGAGCATAGTTTTCATAGCAATATTTAAGTATGTCAAAAAATTTAGATTCGTAGAGAGTAATATCATATTTTTAAATCAAAGAAGCAACTTCATAAGCACCCTTAAAAGCAACAAATTCTTCAATTTGTTCGATATCGTAGTAACTATAAACAACCTTTGCATAAGAAGATAAGATTTCAATATCATTAAACTCACATAGGTAGGGGAGGTGTTTTTTAGGGTTCTTAGAGCAACAAGTAAAATCAAATTTTTTACAAACATTCCAAGCATAACACAGCAATCTGTTTATTTGATTCCATAAGAGTCTCCCTTTTTCATACAAACGGTGACGCGCAAAATGAGCATGCTCATCTAAAGATTTCCCATCAACTAGGCTAGTTGGGGTATCAGCACGAGCGCATAAGGATCGAAGATGATCTAAGTAGAACACTTTAAGTGGATCCATATCAATAGATTTTTAGCAAGCAAAGATGCAAGCAAATAGAAGGCACATGGAAACACAAACAAGGATACATACGGGAAGAAGGCAAACAAAAGAAGAGGCAAATAGGGAAAGAGAAGGAAGACAGAGAGAGAGGACAAATAAAACGGCAAGGGTGAAGTGGGGGAGAGGAAAATGAGAGGCAAATGGCAAATAATGTAATGCGGGAGATAAGGGTTTGTGGTGGGTACTTGGTATGTTGACTTTTGCGTAGACTCCCCGGCAACGGCGCCAAAAATCCTTCTTGCTACCTCTTGAGCACTGCGTTGGTTTTCCCTTGAAGAGGAAAGGGTGATGCAGCAAAGTAGCATAAGTATTTCCCTCAGTTTTTGAGAACCAAGGTATCAATCCGGTAGGAGGCCACGCACGAGTCCCTCGCACCTACACAAACAAATAAAATCCTCGCAACCAACGCGATAAAGGGGTTGTCAATCCCTTCATGCTCACTTACGAAAGTGAGATCTGATAGACATGATAAGATAATATTTTTGGTATTTTTATGATAAAGATGCAAAGTAAATAAAGCAAAATATAAATGGTGCAAGAAATAGTTTGTTGATGGAAGATTAATATGATAGAAAATAGACCCTGGGGCCATAGGTTTCACTAGTGGCTTCTCTCGAGAGCATAAGTATTACGATGGGTAAACAAATTACTGTTGAGCAATTGACAGAATTGAGCATAGTTATGAGAATATCTAGGTATGATCATGTATATAGGCATCACGTCCGAGACAAGTAGACCGACTCCTGCCTGCATCTACTACTATTACTCCACACATCGACCGCTATCCAGCATGCATCTAGAGTATTAAGTTCAAAAGAACAGAGTAACGCTTTAAGCAAGATGACATGATGTAGAGGGATAAACTCATGCAATATGATATAAACCCCATCTTGTTATCCTCGATGGCAACAATACAATATGTGCCTTGCTTGCCCCTACTGCCACTGGGAAAGCACACCGCAAGATTGAACCCAAAGCTAAGCACTTCTCCCATTGCAAGAAAGATCAATCTAGTAGGCCAAACCAAACTGATAATTCGAAGAGACTTGCAAAGATAACCAATCATACATAAAAGAATTCAGAGAAGATTCAAATATTGTTCATAGATAAACTTGATCATAAACCCACAATTCATCGGTCTCAACAAACACACCGCAAAAGAAGATTACATTGAATAGATCTCCACGAGAGAGGGGGAGAACATTGTATTGAGATCCAAAAAGAGAGAATAAGCCATATAGGTAATAACTATGGACCCGAAGGTCTGAGGTAAACTACTCACACATCATCGAAGAGGCTATGGTGTTGATGTAGAAGCCCTCCGTGATCGATGCCCCCTCCGACGGAGCTCCGAAAAGGCCCCAAGATGGGATCTCACGGGTACAGAAGGTTGCGGCGGTGGAATTAGGGTTTTGGCTCCGTATCTAGTAGTTTGGGGGTACGTAGGTATATATAGGAGGAAGAAGTACGTCGGTGGAGCAACATGGGCCCCACGAGGGTGGAGGGTGCCCCTGGGGGGGTAGGCGCCCCTACCTCGTGCCTTCCTGGTTGCTTTCTTGACGTAGGGTCCAAGTTCTCTGGATCACGTTCGTTCCAAAAATCACGTTCCCAAAGGTTTCATTCCGTCTGGACTCCGTTTGATATTCTTTTCCTGCGAAACTCTGAAATAGGCAAAAAAACAACAATTCTGGGCTAGGCCTCCGGTTAATAGGTTAGTCCCAAAAATAATATAAAAGTGTATAATAAAGCCCAATAATGTCCAAAACAGAATATAATATAGCATGGAACAATAAAAAATTATAGATATGTTGGAGACGTATCAGCTATCAATTTTGTTGAGTTTGGTTCACTTTTATTTTGAGTTACTAAAAATTTCAGAAATTTTTCAAACGAAGAAATATGTTTAGGAAAATGTACCAAGGGGGTTCTTCAAGGAAGCAAGGACCCAGACCCGCAATACGCGATGCAGACGAGGAACCACCAAGAGAAGCTCAAGTGCGGCCTTGTGAATGGCCGTCGGACGATTTCATGGATCGAGCAGGAATTAAGGAGGAATTTGATGCATATGTGCGTAATGCTGAACTCGAGGGCTTCGTGCTAGATAAGTGCCCTCAATACTATCACCTAACTGATTCCTTTGTGAGAAGGTTCAAATTTCCATCTTCACGTAATTCTGACACTGTCCTATATCTTTATGATGAATCTTATACCATGGACTTAGAAGATATTAACACTGCTTGTAAACACCCACAGTGGGGTAATGTTAGTGAACCTCGCAAATCTGAATTTAGAGATTTTCTTGCTAGTATTACAGTGGGGGAATGTAGAGATGTAACACTAGCCACCATAGGGAGCATTCATTTTCCTGCTATACATTATTTTGCTCTCTTCATAGGAAGGTGCATAAATGGTAAAGATGAAGCATGCCACATGTGTGTACCTGATCTTAGCGTTCTCAGGAGTGTTGTTTTAGGAGATAAACAATACAACTTGGGGGCTATTGTTGCACGTAGGTTGCATAATAATCATATTCATGGAGATTTCTTTGGTGGAATTTATGCAACTCGTGTAGTTAACTTTCTTGAGATACCCATACGTGGAGATGATATTGAGTTGCCTCCTTCTTATCTAGATTATGATGCTATGGTTCGTCATCAGTTTGTTGAGAGGAACGATTAGTTCCTCCAGTACCGACTAATCTTTGATAGACGACGCACCTATCATGTCGCTCTCCCTGCTCCTACTTTCTTTGACTTTCAGGCAAAGGGGGAGATATGTTATAACCAGGGAGGAGGCGACCGAGTACGAGAGGAGGGCGGAGACAGCTCGCCTCCAAGCTGCAGCTCATCAGGAAATTGCTGTTGCATCTCAATACGACCCCAGCTATAACTTTGGATATCAGACAGGCCAGCCGTGGCCATAGACCAACTTAGGCCAAAAGCCTAAGCTTGGGGGAGTACGTATCTCTCACCGACATTACATTCCTGCTCACACACTCATGCTAGTTGTCGGTGCTCATACTTTTTCATTGTAATATCCATGCTAGTTTATTTCCCTTTTTATGCTTCCTTCTTGTGTGTTTTAAAACCTTAGAAAAACCAAAAAATTAGTTGTAGCTTTTATTTAGTTTACTTTTCATGCTGTAGTAGTAGTAATTAAAAAGAAAACCCAAAAAGATTTCTCATTCTTCTTTTGCTTGTTGGGAGCTTTCCCGTGTAAATAGTTTTGTTTCTTTTCTTTGGGGGCCGAGTGGAGAAGACCATAATGAAAATGTTGAGTGGCTCTCATATGCATTATTGTTGATCTAACAAAGAGCCCATATTACCTTGTCTTCTCCCTTAAATTGAATGCTTGCAGATTCCAGCTTAGTCCAATGCACGTGCAATATTATTATTATCCACACTATTCGGTCGTGCAAGTGAAAGGCAATAATGATGATTATATGATGAACATATTGAGATGATAAAAGCTGGTATGAACTCGACCTCTCTTGTTTTTGTAAATATGATCAGTTCATCGTTCCTGATTCAACCTATTATGAAAGAAAGATATTTGCAATGACAATTAGAGATTGTAGTTGCTTATGCCATACTTAATTAGCTAGGAGCTTATAATGGTTACCTTGCGTGCCAACATGCTATTAAAATGGTTGTGATGTGGTATGATAGGGTGGTATCCTCTTTTGAATGATTCGAGTGGCTTGACTTGGCACATGTTCACGCATGTAGTTGAAACAAAATCAACATAGCCTCTGCGATATTTATCTTCATGGTGCATTATATCCAACTCATCCTTGCATTCGGTGTTGATTAATTTTAATGCATGTTCATGACTGTTATCACTCTCTAGCTGGTCGCTTCCCAGTCTTTTTCTATCCTTCACTTTTACTAAGCGGGAATACTTCTTGTGCATCCAATTCCTTAAACCCCAAAGTTGTTCCATATGAGTCCACCATACCTACCTATATACGGTATCTACGTGCCATTCCGAGTAAATTTGTATGTGCCAAACTCTAAACCTTCAAATAAACATTCTGTTTTGTATGCTCGAATAGCTCATGTATCAACTAGGGTTGTCTGTATCTTCCATGCTAGGCGGGTTATTCTCAAGAGGAGTGGACTTTGCTCCTCACTCACGAGAAAATGGCTGGTCACCGGGATGCCCAGTCCCATGCTTTATGCAAATCAAATCAAAATAACTACAAACAAAACTCCCCCGGGACTCTTGTTAGTTGGAGGCACTCGTTGTTTCGAGCAAGCCATGGATTGATGCTTGTTGGTGGAGGGGGAGTATAATCTTTACCATTCTGTTTGGGAACCGCCTATAATGTGTGTAGCATGGAAGATATCGAGATCTCTCGGTTGTTATGTTGACAATTAAAGTATACCGCTCAAAATATTATTCATATCTATTTCAAAACCGAGCTCTGGCACCTCTACAAATCCCTACTTCCCTCTGTGAAGGGCATATCTATTTACTTTTATGTTGAGTCATCATCCTCTTATTAAAAAGCACTAGTTGGAGAGCACCGCTGTCATTTGCATCCATTACTGTTAGTTTACATTGAGTATGACTGTGACTGGATCTCTTTTACCATGAATTACAATGTCTAGTCAGTCCTTGATCTTTAAAGGTGCTCTGCATTTATGTTTTGCAGTCTCAGAAAGGGCTAGCGAGCTACCATCTTGTTATATCATATGATGATTGTTTTGAGAAAGTGTTGTCATCCTAGATATGTTATTATTGCTCGCTAGTTGATTATGCCATTGATATGGGTAAATATGAGACCTAAATGTTTTTGCAAATGTGGTTAGTTCATAATCTTTGCTAAAAACATGAATGCTGGCTTTACACATTTACAACAACAAGAGCAAACAGAGTTTCTAAAAGTTTTTTTTATCACTTTCAGTTTATCAACTGAATTGCTTGAGGATAAGCAAAGGTTTAAGCTTGCGGGAGTTGATACGTCTCCATCGTATCTACTTTTCCAAACACTTTTGCCCTTGTTTTGGACTCTAATTTGCATGATTTGAATGGAACTAACCCGAACTGACGCTGTTTTCAGCAGAATTGCCATGGTGTTATTTTTGTGCAGAAATAAAAGTTCTCGGAATGAGTTTGTTAACAAGACTTGATCAACCTTGTTAGTGGATTCCTTTTGATGAGCATGAGATGGATGAATTTAGAAAACACAACTCTCTGTACCCTCCTTTTATTTTCTGTTATTTATATTAAATAAAGCAAAAATAGTTTTTTCTGTCAGTTTTCTGAATTATCCAGGCAATAAAAAATACCCCGAAAATAAAAGTTCTTAAAATGCCCTGAAATTTAAATATGATTTTTTCTAGAATCTTTGAGAATATCTGGCACTGAGAACACAGCAGGGGGAGCAAGCACCTAGCCACGAGGGTCCAGGGCGCGCCCCTGCCTCGTGGGCCCATGGTGGCTACCCTCCACTTATTCCAGCTACCACACACACCTTCCTCCCAAAAACATCAGTAGCCAGCTCAAAACCGAGTTCTTGCTCATCTTGGTGCCATTTTCGATCTCCTTGCTCAAAGCTCCATTCACAAAACTGCTTTGGGGGATTGTTCCTTGGTATGTGACTCCTCCAATGGTCCAATTAGTTTTTGTTCTAGTGCTTTATTCATTGCATATTTTTGCTGCTTAGGTGACCCTGTTCTTGAGCTTGCATGTCAAATTTATATGGCCAAAAGTAGTTTTAATGCATGATATTTCCTCTAGGCACTTGTAGGAGTAGTTGTTATCAATTTTGTTGAGTTTGGTTCACTTTCATTTTGAAGTTACTAAAATATTTAGAATTTTTCAGAAAATAATGAAGAGATTTTTGAGGGGCTCATCGAGTTGAAGCTCTAAGGATAAACAAAGTGAAGAGAACAAGAATCCCAAGTATAATCTCCCTCGCACCATGGAGGTTCGGCCATGTGAATGGCCTTGTGATGATTTCTTGAGAGCAGCCGGGATTTATGAGGATTTCTATGAATTGGCTGAGAATGCAGGCCTCACCGCCTTCCTCCACGACCAATGCGAACAGTATCCCTTACTCACCAATATCTTTGTGCAAAACTTTCATTTCCATGCTAGGAGCTCACCACCTACGGTGGAATTTTACTTATATGATGAGCATAAGGAGATTTCACTTCGTGATTTTTGTCGGGTTTGTTTGATACCTTTTGAGGGAAGCGTAGAGGAACCACATCCTTATGATGTGGAAGGGTTTATTGATACAATTGCTGTAGGGGAAACGAGAAAGGTTTCCGATGCAAGAATTACTAGCATACATTTTCCTCTTTTATGTTACTTTGCAACATTTGCTAGTAGATGCTTAATTGGTCGTGGAAACTGTGGCAACCTTAGTGCCCCTGATATTGTTATTTTGTGCCATGCCTTGTTTCGTGATGACACATTTAGTATGGGCGCTATTGTTGCAAAGCGGTTAAATCTTAACCGTACTAAGGGCCCCATCTTGGGAGGTATCTTTGCCTCGCGCCTCGCTACACACTTTAACATACCTATTAGGCATTATGAGAAGGAAGAGAAGTTGTTGTCTCCTGTTTTTCTAGACTATAAGAGTATGATAGCACATGATTTTATCATTAAGAACAAGGAAAAGATGCTTAAGTACAAGATGATATTTGATAAAAATCACCCTGAGACTATTACTTTACTTGCTCCTTCCTTGTTTGACTTACCTGCAGGCAAGTACATTGTTCCGCCGGAGGCCATTCACGCCTACTGAAACCCCACACCAGCTGCAGAGCCAGATCCGGAACCACAATTTGATCCTCACCGCCAGTCTGTTTATTAGTGGAATCCGGAGGAGATTGCCAACCAGTGGCAACTCGAGGCTCCCTCTCAGTACGACCCCAACTATTACTTTGGATATCAGCCAGGCCAGCCATGGCCATAGACCAACTTAGGCCAAAAGCCTAAGCTTGGGGGAGTACGTATTTCTCACCGACATTACATTTATGCTCACACACTCATGCTAGTTGTCGGTGCTCATACTTTTTTACTGTATCATCCATGCTAGTTTACTTCCCTTTTTTTATGCTTTCTCCTTGTGTGTTTAATAAACCTTAAGAAAAACAAAAAAATTTAGTTGTAGCTTTTAGTTTGTTTACTTTTCATGTAGTAGTAGTAATTAAAAAGAAAACCCAAAAAAATTCTCGTTCTTCTTTTGCTTGTTGGGAGCTTTCCCATGTAAATAGTTTTATTTCTTTTCTTGTTCTTTGGGGTCGAGAGGAGAAGACCATAATGAAAATGTTGAGTGGCTCTCATATGCATTATTGTTGATCTAACAAAGAGCCCATATTACCTTGTCTTCTCTCTTGAATTGAATGCTTGTAGATTCTAGCTTAGTCCAATGCATGTGCACTATTCTTATTATCCACACTATTCGGTCGTGCAAGTGAAAGGCAATAATGATGATTATATGATGAACTTATTGAGATGAGAAAAGCTGGTATGAACTCGACCTCTCTTGTTTTTATAAATATGATTAGTTCATCATTCCTCATTCAGCCTATTATGAATAAACATGTTTGCAATGACAATTAGAGATTATAGTTGCTTATTCCATGCTTAATTAGCTAGGAGCTTATAATGGTTTACCTTGCGTGCCAACATGCTATTAAAATGGTTATGATGTGGTATGATAGGGTGGTATCCTCTTTTGAATGATTCGAGTGGCTTGACTTGGCACATGTTCACGCATGTAGTTGAAACAAAATCAACATAGCCTCTACGATATTTATGTTCATGGTGCATTATATCCTACTCATGCTTGCATTCAGTGTTGATTAATTTTAGTGCATGTTCATGAATATTGTCGCTCTCTAGCTGGTCGCTTCCCAGTCTTTTTCTAGCCTTCACTTGTACTAAGCGGGAATACTACTTGTGCATCCAATTCCATAAACCCAAAAGTTGTTCCATATGAGTCCACCGTACCTTCCTATATACGGTATCTACCTGCCATTCCAAGTAAATTTGTATGTGCCAAACTCTAGACCTTCAAATAAACATTCTGTTTTGTATGCTCGAAAAGCTCATGTATCAACTAGGGTTGTCTGTATATTCCATGCTAGGCGGGTTATTCTCAATAGGAGTGGACTCCGCTCCTCACTCACGAGAAAATGGCTGGTCACCGGGATGCCCAGTCCCATGCTTTATGCAAATCAAATCAAAATAACTGCAAACAAAACTCCCCCGGGACTCTTATTAGTTGGAGGCACTCGTTGTTTCGAGAAAGCCATGGATTGATGCTTATTGGTGGAGGGGGAGTATAAAATTTACCATTCTATTTGGGAACTGCCTATAATGTGTGTAGCATGGAAGATGTCGAGATCTCTTGGTTGTTATGTTGACAATGAAAGTATACCGCTCAAAATATTATTCATATCTATTTCAAAAACGAGCTCTGGCACCTCTACAAATCCCTGCTTCCCTCTGCGAAGGGTCTATATATTTACTTTTTCGTTGAGTCATCATCCTCTTATTAAAAAGCACCAGTTGGAGAGCACCGCTGTCATTTGCATCCATTACTGTTAGTTTGCATTGAATATGACTTGACTGAATCTCTTTTACCATGAATTACAAATACTAGTCAGTCTTTGATCTTTAAAGGTGCTCTGCATTTATGTTTTGCGGTCTCAGAAAGGGCTAGCGAGATACCATCTTGTCATATCATATTATGATTGTTTTGAGAAAGTGTTGTCATTCGAGATTTATTATTATTGCTCGCTAGTTGATTATGCCATTGATATGAGTAAACATGAGACCTAAATGTTATTGTGAATATGGTTAGTTCATAATCTTTGCTGAAAACTTGAATGCTGGCTTTACATATTTACAACAACAAGAGCAAACAGAATTTGTAAAAGTTTTTCTGTATCACTTTCAGTTTATCAACTGAATTGCTTGAGGACAAGCAAAGGTTTAAGCTTTGGGGAGTTGATACGTCTCCATCGTATCTACTTTTCCAAACACTTTTGCCCTTGTTTTGGACTCTAACTTGCATGATTTGAATGGAACTAACCCAGACTAATGCTGTTTTCAGCAGAATTGCCATGGTGTTATTTTTGTGCAGAAATAAAAGTTCTCGGAATGACCTGAAAATGAACGGAGATTATTTTTGGAATATATAAAAAATACTGGAAGAAAGATCCACGTCAGGGGCCCCACACCCTGTCCACGAGGGTGGGGGCACGCCCTACCCCCCTGGGCGCGCTCCTTGCCTCGTGGACCCCCTGATGCTCCACCGACATCCACCTTGACTCCATATATTCACTTTTAGGGAGAAAAAAAATCAGGGAGAAGGATTCATCACGTTTTATGATACGGAGCTGCCGCCAAGCCCTAAACTCTCTTGGGAGGGCTGATCTGGAGTTTGTTCGGGGCTCCGGAGAGGGGAATCCGTCGCCATCGTCATCATCAACCTTCCTCCATCACCAATTTCATGATGGTCACCATCGTGCGTGAGTAATTCCATCGTAGGCTTGTTGGACAGTGATGGGTTGGATGAGATTTATCATGTAATCGAGTTAGTTTTGTTAGGGTTTGATCCCTAGTATCCACCATGTTCTGAGATTGATGTTGCTATGACTTTGCTATGCTTAATGCTTGTCACTAGGGCCCGAGTGCCATGATTTCCGATCTGAACCTATTATGTTTTCATCAATATATGAGAGCTCTTGATCCTATCTTGCAAGTCTATAGTCACCTATTGTGTGTTATGATCCGTTAACCCCGAAGTGACAATAGTCGGGATACTTACCGGTGATGACCGTAGTTTGAGGAGTTCATGTATTCACTATGTGTTAATGCTTTGGTCCGGTACTCTATTAAAAGGAGGCCTTAATATCCCTTAGTTTCCAATAGGACCCCGCTACCACGGGAGGGTAGGACAAAAGATGTCATGCAAGTTCTTTTCCATAAGCACGTATGACTATATTTGGATACATGCCTACATTACATTGATGAACTGGAGCTAGTTCTATGTCACCCTAGGTTATGACTGTTACATGATCGATCGCATTCGACATAATTGTCCATCACCAATCCAATGCCTACGAGCTTTTCCTATATTGTTCTTCGCTTGTTTAATATTCTACTGCTACTGTTACAATCACTACAAAACCCAAAAATATTACTTTTACTACTGTTACCTTTTGCCACTGTTACCACTACTATCATATTACTTGCTACTAAACACTTTGCTGCAGATATTAAGTTTCCAGGTGTGGTTGAATTGACAACTCAGTTGCTAATACTTGAGAATATTCTTTGGCTCCTGTCGGTGTCAAAACCGGTGGATCTTGGGTAGGGGGTCCCGAACTATGCGTCTAGGCCGGATGGTAACAGGAGGCAGGGGACACAATGTTTTACCCAGGTTTGGGCCCTCTTGGTGGAGGTAAAACCCTACGTCCTGCTTGATTGATATTGATGATATGGGTAGTACAAGAGTAGATCTACCACGAGATCGAAGAGGCTAAACCCTAGAAGCTAGCCTATGGTATGATTGTTGGTCCTACGAACTAAAACCCTTTGGTTTATATAGACACCGGAGAGGGCTAGGGCTACACAGAGTCGGTTACAATGGTAGGAGATCTACATATCCGTATCGCCAAGCTTGCCTTCCATGCCAAGGAAAGTCCCTTCCGAACACGGGACAAAGTCTTCAATCTTGTATCTTCATAGTCCAGGAGTCTGGCTGACGGTATAGTCCGGCTATCCGGACACCCCCTAATCTAGGACTCCCTTAGTAGCCCCCGAACTAGGCTTCAATGACGACGAGTCCGGCGCGCAGATTGTCTTCGGCATTGCAAGGCGGGTTCTCCAAATTCTGTGTACCTGTTGAATAATGTCCAGTTTCTTGTAGCGCTCCTTGGCTTCTACGCCCAATAATGGTCATCTTCCACGTGTCAAACGAATAAGAAAAGTCAGGGTGTTTTTTTATATTTACACCCCTAGTCGCATGAATGAGCCGCCTATTTAAGGGGACGAGGATTTAGATCCAAACCACACCTTCTCCCCTCCGCGAGTATTCATCAGAGCGTATCCGACAGAGGTCCATTCTATCATGGCCGGCCGCCGCAGCTTCTCCTCTCGCCCTTCAGCCCTCAGCCTAGAGATTGGAAGAGGTGCTCCATCCCGCACAATGAGCTAGCGACGCTCCAGACCAAGGGATTTCTCCCCCCCGGCCTATATGGTCCCGGTTCGAGCCGGACTCGCCACCTATATTGGCGGAGAGCAAGCGGAGAGCGCCCCCAATCCCTCCAAAGGAGAGTGCCTATGCCTTGTCCCTTACTTAATAAGAGGGCTCGGATTTCCAATTCAGCCGTTTCTCCGGGGCTCCTGGAGTTCTATGGCCTCCAGCTGCACAACGTCACACCTGCCTCCATATTGCATATCGCGGGCTTCGTAGCCCTTTGCGAGCTGTTTTTGGGCTGCGAGGCTCATTTCGCGCTGTGGAAAAGGCTATTCTTCCTTGTGCCCCGTTCTAAGAAGGGGTCAATATATCAAGTGGGCGGAGCCGAAGTGTGGCGCATCGCCGGGACCAGATATCTATCCGGAACCCCAAAGAAGGTGTCCAAAGACTGGCCTTCGGAATGGTTTTATATAGAGGACGTACCACTGTCGGATCCTGTCCGGATCGGCCTCCCTGAGTTCGACAGGGCTCCCCTAAAGAAGCGCCTAAGCTGGCGTCCACAGAGCCCTCAGAGGGAAAGCGACAAGGACGTTCTTTACCTGATGGGCCGGATAAGATTGTTAGCTCATTCTGGACTGACCATGATCGGGGTCATGGCCGCATGCATCATGCGAGGGGTGCAGCCGCTTCAGTATAGAGGCCGCCCCATGTGGGACTTCAACGGGGAGGACGACGCCACCCGCCACGGCCGTAAGGGGCCGGATTCGGCTGCCGCTCTAATAAAGATCTTGTCCACTTTGTACAAGGGAGAAGAGGAGGAATTTCTCCGCGTCAACCCACAGGGTGGATTTTGTATGTACAATCCCCCAAGTTGGGTAAGTGGACACTTTTACTTGCCCATCCGTTTTATATTCCCAACGTTAAATATTCAGTCTAACGGCTTCAACGCAGGGACTGCGCTAGGCTGTTAAAGAAATAAACAGCCCTCCTCCACAACCCAAGGATCCGGGACGGTTCCTCGACCCGGCCTCTCAAGAGGATCCAGACTTATCTGTGGAGCTAATTGATGGGGTGTTTCATCAATTGAGCGAGGACAACGCCTTGGTGGCCATTACGGCCTATTACCCAGGGCTACTCCTAGCCTCACAGGTAACTGAGACTGAAGTCCCAGCACTTTGAAAAGGGATCTATCCTCGCATGTTTTCGATTGCCGTATGACAACCGTGTTTTGCACGGGAGGTCCTTGAGACAGGAGGCCGAGCCTGCGGCGACTAGCCAACGAGGGGCGGCAAGGCCCCGTGGGCTAAAAAGAAGTGCGGTCCGGACTGAGACGCCGGCGCAAAGGTATAGCGCGCCATCTTATTCCCAGGTGTTATTCCTTCAAGGCATACTAACGCTCGTGCTCTCTTCAGGACGAAGAGACCTCGCCGGACTATATCCGGAGAGGTTGCCAATCGCGCCTCCACCAGCCAGGCTCCAAAGCCTGGCCCGGAAGCGGAGGCGAACAAGAGGCGCGCACCGAACGCTCCTCCGACAGAGGATGCGGACAGGCCGTCTGCCACCAATTCCGAGGTGGAGAGTGCCATGAACCACAGGCATCGCCGGACAGTACTTCGCGACGCTTGTTTCTCCCAAGAGGCATTGGATGCCTTCAATTCGGGAGATGCGTACCTCCGTGCCGCTCAAAATGGTCTAGCCAGAGCCACGGAGCAATATGTAAAAGACATACGGGTAAGAAAATTTTGGTAATTATATATATATACCAGTAGCCCCCGAGACTTGAAACAGTTAGAATAACTGATTTAAGGATCATTTGTTATGCAGGTTCTTACAGAAAAGAATACCCTACTGTCCCAGGAGCTGGAAGAGTGCAAAGCTCAACTTGAGACTGCACTAGCCGCGGCAGGGGAGTCCAAGGAGACCCCCTCTGGTAATATACGCTTCGAAAGATAAGTATTTTGTGAAGTGCGGCATGGGTGCAAATCTGACAAAATGAAATTGCAGATGACGCCGGATTAAATCCGGAAGAGCAAAAACTCCGACGCCAGCTAAAGGCTGGTGAGAGCATGCTGACAAAGCTCAGGCGGGAGAAGAACGATCTCCAAGATGCCAACACCAAGCTGGGCGTTGAACTGAAGGATGTTCGTGCCCAGCTGTTGGACTCCGTGAAGGATAATTAGCGGCTTCGACGCGGCATATATAGTAAGTGCTTAAACGAACTTTGAAGAAAGAGTTCGGCGAGGAAGTCGACTAACAGAGTAATGTCTGTAGGTATGCTAACAGGTCGTCCTGCAGAGGAAATGCCTGGTTCTACGGGTGACCTTCTTCCCGAGCTCTCACAACTGCACGAGCGAGTTCGGGAAGTGATGCAAAGCGTCGCCCAGGCCTTGTGGCCATCCGTCTCCATGCCCGAATGCCTTGGAGAGCTTGTAGAGAAGCTGAAGGGAGCGCGGCGGCGCTTCCGATTGTGGAAGATGTCGGCCTGCCGTCAAGGCGCCAGGGAGGCCTGGGCCATGGTGAAGACGCGGTACATGAAGGCTGACCCAAACCACATGGCCGAGGTCGGACCCGTGGGGCCCGATGAGAAGGAGATCCCTGTGAGCGTAGTATACGGCCAAGTAGAATTGGCCGCAAAGTATTCCCAACAGGACTGTAAACTAGACAGCCTGTTAGATGGTATTGAAGAGGAATACAATCAGTCAGATTGACTATGTAATTATAATTGACATGTGTAATGCCTTCTAGCCAGATTGTAGATCATTTGTCATGGCCGATCTTTTCGCTTCAACCTCGGGACCTGACGGTCCGGAGTGTGTCCGAATACCCTCGCGGTTATATAAGAACCGGGGTATGCATGGAGACCAGGCGTAGGGGTCATTAGTGCTTGAACAGACAAGTGCCCAACTAGTTATGTTATATTACATGGTTAGTAAGAAACATCTTACAGGGATAATAGTTCTGTTAGGGGTTCCTTTCCCTGGAAGGCATGCCCTAAAGTGCATGTCCATTCTGCGAAAAGAGACGCAGGAAAAACATCTGGGGGCGTATAGATAAATAAGTGAAAAAGATCATCTTTAGTTCACCGACCGAATATTCCCTTAAGAACGCTAGCTTTCGGCTTCACCCAGTCTGAGGTACACATCCGGCTGACCCGGCAGTAACAATCGCAGAGATGCTCCCTCTACCACTTAGCCGAACAATCGGGAATGTAGGGGTAAGCATAGGAGCCAGGCAACCCAGCTTGGCCAAAACTTAAATCATATCGATGCATATAATGGTGAATAAAAGGTATATGCGGAAGTGTGACACATGTGTTGGGCATGAAGCCCGTATAAATAAGCTTCTGTTTAAAGAAGCCCCCAGGTTTAATGAGCGCGGATAACGCATCACTGTATGAGCCTTTAAAGGCTATAAGAGAGAGAGGGGAGAAGGAGAGAAATGTAAGAGAGAAAGTATATAAAAAATAGACAGAGGAAGGAGACGAATACAAAGTCCGGCGCTACGCGTACAATCTTCGAAGAGTTAAAAGCACCCGGAGTCCTAGAACTTGCTCTCAATGTGATGCTTTAGTCATACAATTTGAAATTTGACCCTACCCAGTCCCTCAACTTGCATAAGATGTGCAAATTTGGTCCTGACAAATCAGAGAGCGCCACGTGGATGTGTGGGTGCATACCCGGTCAGCGCATGCTCTTTTGCAAAGAGGTCCCTGATGTTGCTGTGAATCAACCCGCACAGACCAAACCATCAACTCAAACGAAAAAACCAAAACGCAAGCACACGTCCGTCCGGCCGAAACGCAATTAACCATCAACCATGCATGCATGCACGCATGCCACAAATATACTCTAACCAGCTAGAGGACATGGGGGCGCAGAGAACTCTCCTCGCGAGCTTCCTGCTCGCCGCGTTGGCCACCCAGGCCTTCGTCGCCATCTCGGCCAGGACCGGCCCGATGGACAAGGCAAGCCAAGGTGCGTACCTAGCTACTCTGGATCTTGTGCATGCAGCTTGTGGTGAGTAACGAGCTAGGTTGTAACAAATGTCGTCTCGTGACGTGCTCGTAGATGACGTGAAGAGGCCGGACTGCGTGCCGTCGCTCGTCCCGCACAACTTCCCCGGCCACGGGGGCACCACCGTGCCGCTTCCCTCGCACGGAGGCTCCTCCGGCACGCCGCCTTACCACGGCGGCTCCGGCTCGACTCCGTCGCACAGCGGCTCCGGCTCGTTGCCTGACTCGTCGCATGGCGGGTACGGGACGCCGCCTTCGCACGGCGGCTCTGGTTCGTTGCCTGACCCGTCGCACAGCGGAGAAGGTTACAGGTCCACTCCGGACGCGCCATCCCATGGCGGAGGCGCATACGGGAGCTCACCCACACCTTCCCACGACGGGCCTACGAGTTTAAGTCACTGACGTGTTGGGCTCGTGACGCTCCACTTGTTTTTGCACGTAGCAGCTACTGGAGGACGCACCCCATGCAGACCTGGTCGGCGCTGGGGAGCTGGCCGGGCTCGGTGAGCCACTTCTTCGGTGCCGCCGGCGGCCCGAGCGTGAGCATCAAGGACGCGCTGGCGAACACGAGGACCGACGGCGCCGGTGCACTGCTGCGTGAGGGCACCCCAGCGCTGCTCAACTCCATGACCCGCCCGGGGTTCGCCTACACCACCCAGCAGGTGAGGGACGTATTCGCGGCGGCCGCGGCTGGTGGCTTCGACAGTGCCGCGGCGGCGCAGGCGGCGGCGTTCAAGAAGGCCAACGAGGGGAAGAAGGCATAGATCGACTGGATTGCCATCGAGTGGGCTTTAGCTAGCTTAAGGCTGCAGGTGGGACTGATCGTGGGAGTCCCATCACAGCCCCACTTAATCCCAACACACTTTGGTGGGTGATAGCCAACACTCCATCAGTTTTTATGTGGGGTGTATGGGTATAAGTGGGATCCCACTTCCGAGCGACACGAATCAAACTTGCCTCACCATCACCAACGCCAAACAGAAGGTGTTTTGCTTAGTCCGGCCGACCAAAAACCTAATTACCCCCTGATCTCTTGATCTTGCTATCCTGCATAAATATGCATGCACGTCCTGTTGTCTGCACTATGCACTGAAACAGGTACAAGCCGCTTGCCGGCGTCGTCGTCCGTGAACGTAAAGACCCGACAGCAGGAGGCAATCTTGTCGATGAGGCTCTCGGCCTCGGGCTCCGGCGACGGCGGCGTCAGCTTGCTGGCCTCCGCGGCGAACACGAACACATCCTCGGGATTGTCGAGTTGGAGCAAAGTGCAGCAGCGTGGTAGACATCCTCTTCTTAGGCATCCTTGACACGTCCATGTTGACGTCCGGTCGGCATTGACGTTGGCGAGGCCAAGCGCGAGCGCCTGCTGCAACGCCTGCCGCTGTCCCAGGCATCCCCGCGCCGAAGCCGCCGGTGCCCACCATTCCGACAATGCCACCAGTGCCAACCATGCCCGCGCTAACCACACCGCAGGTCACATGCAGTGCCGCCTATGCCGGCCGTGCCCACGCTCACCGTTCCCCAGGTCATGTTGCTGCCCATGCGTGCCGTCCCCATGATCACTTATCTGGGATTTATGTTGCCGGCGGCCTGTAGGTCGGGGTTGCGGCTGGCGGCGACCTAGCCATCCCGTCCGGCCGGGGTAGCGCAGGAGGGAGAGGTGCGAGGAAGGGGAGGACGGGAGGGGATGCGGCGGCTGTGCGGCTCCCCCGTGGCGCCTCTGTTTTTGTGAGGGTAAGTGGGAACCCGATGGGCTGATATAGCTACCCCAGTTAATTTTTTTAGGATGTCTCAAAAAAAAAAAAAAACCCTGCAGTGTGAAGCTAGCTGGTTACCTATATCTGTGGCATGCGTGCATGCATGCATGGTTGATGGTTGGGTTTCGGCCGGACGGACGTGTGCTTGCGTTTTGGTTTTTTCGTTTGAGTTGATGGTTTGGTCTGTGCGGATTGATTCACAGCAACGTCAGGGGTCTCTTTGCAAAAGAGCACGTATTAACCGGGTTTACACCCACACGTCCACATGGCGCTTTCTGATTCATCAGGACCAAATTTGCACATTTTATGCAAGTTGAGGGACTGGGTAGGGTCAAATTTCAAGTTGTAGGACTAAAACATCACATTGAGAGCAAGTTATAGGACTCCGGGTGCTTTTAACTCATCTTCGGAGACGGGCTGCATTCCATGGGTTCGGCTCGAGTCGGTTATCCGATGCATCTCGCAGGCGGTACGCTCCACCAGTCAGGACTTGGTCAATTATGAAGGGACCTTCCCACTTGGGCTTGAGTTTTTCATTTTTCTTGCCGGGCAGGCGTAGAACTAATTCGCCAACGTTGTAATTTTTGGCCCGTACTTCTCTGCTTTCGTATCTTCGAGCCTGCTGTTGAGAGAATGCGGAACGGGCTTTTGCCACGTCACGCTCTTCCTCCAAGGCGTCCAAACTGTCCTGCCGATCGAGCTCGGCTTCTCTTTCTTCGTACATGCACACTCGAGGTGAGTCATGAATTATGTCGCAGGGCAAAACTGCCTCTGCGCCGTACACCATGAAGAATGGTGTGTATCCGGTGGTGCGATTCGGCATGGTCCGCAGCCCCCAGAGTACGGAGTCGAGCTCCTCTACCCAGTGCGTATTAGATTCCTTAAGGACCGCACTAATCTAGGTTTGATGCCGCTCATGATAAGACCATTTGCACGTTTGACCTGGCTGTTAGTTTGTGGGTGATAGACGGAAGCATAGTCGATCTTGATGCCCATGTTTTTGCACCAGAGTTTTACCTCGTCGGCCGCAAAGTTCGTGTCGTTATCAGTGATGATGCTGTGGGGGACGCTGTAACGGTATACAACCCCCGATATAAAGTCTATCACCGGTCCGGATTCGGCCGTCTTAACAGGCTTGGCTTCTATCCATTTGGTGAATTTATCCACCATGACTAGTAAGTATTTTTTCTTGTGGGTTCCGCCTTTAAGGGGTCCAACCATGTCAAGCCCCCAGACCGCGAAGGGCCAAGTGACGGGGATAGTTTGGAGGGCGGTGGGTGGCATATGGCTTTGGTTTGCAAAAAGCTGGCAACCGACGCATCATTGGACTAAGTCCTGGGCGTCTGCCCGGGCCGTCGGCCAATAAAAGCCTGTACGGAAGGCCTTGCTTACAAGGGACCAAGCTGCAGCATGATAACCACCGAGTCCGGCATGAATTTCAGCCAGGAGGTTCCGCCCTTCCTCTTCGGAGATGCACCTTTGAAGGACTCCGGTAGTGCTTTTCTTATAAAGCTCTCCCTCATGGACTTTATAGGCTTTAGATCGCCGCACTATGCAGCGTGCCTCATTTTGGTCCTCAGGGAGTTCCTGCCTGGTAAGGTAGGCGAGGAATGGTTCTATCCACGGGGCGATGACGGCCATTATTACGTGGGCTGAAGGTGTTATTTCATTGGCAGAGCCTCCAATTATGTCAGAGTGTTCGGTGTCGGGCAGTGCAGTTGGGTCCGGGCTGTTATTGCCAGGTTCCCCTTCCCGTACTACGGACGGCTTGAACAGCCTTTCCAAGAAGATGTTGGGGGGGATTACATCGCGTTTTGGCCGATGCGTGCCAGAACATCTGCCGCCTGATTATTTTCCCGGGCTATATGGTGAAATTCGAGCCCTTCGAACCGAGCTGACATTTTTAGGACGACATTGCGATAAGCTGCCATTTTTGGATCCTTGGCATCAAACTTTCCATTTATTTGGGATATTGCGAGGTTCGAGTCCCCGCGCACCTCTAGGCGTTGAATGCCCATGGATACTGCCATCCGGAGACCATGTAAAAGGGCCTCATATTCGGCTGCATTGTTGGAGTCTGTGTATATTATCTGGAGTACGTATTGAACTGTGTCTCCTGTGGGGGACGTCAAAACGATGCCAGCCCCCAGACCGACCAACATTTTGGAGCCGTCGAAGTGCATGACCCAGTTTGAATATGTGCCGTACTTTTTAGGGAGTTCGGCCTATGTCCATTCTGCGACGAAATCGGCCAAGACTTGCGACTTGATAGCTCGTTGTGGCTTGTAAGTTATGTCGAACGGAAGGAGCTAAATGGCCCATTTTGCAATCCGGCCCGTGGCGTCGCGGTTGTTTATGATATCGTTAAGTGACACTTCCGAGGCTACTGTTATTGAACACTCTTAAAAGTAGTGTCGCAGCTTCCGGGATGCCATAAATACCGCGTACGCAATCTTTTGATAATGCGGGTATCGTGACTTGCACAGAGTAAGGACAGTGGACACATAGTAGACCGGCTTTTGAAGGGGGAATTTGTGTCCGTCCGTTTCTCATTCGACGACGAGCACTGCGCTTACGACCTGATGGGTTGCTGCAATGTATAATAGCATTGGTTCGCCAATGTTTGGCGCGGCCAGGACTGGGTTTGTTGCCAAGATGGCTTTTATTTCGTGAGTCCGGCCGTGGCTGCATCTGTCCACTTGAAGTGTTCGGTGCGCCGAAGGAGGCGGTAAAGGGGTAGGGCCTTTTCTCCCAAGCGGGAGATAAAGCGGCTTAGAGCCGCCACGCATCCGGTTAATTTTTGTATTTGATTAAGGTCCTTCGGGATATCCAATTGTGACAGAGCTCGGATCTTGGCTGGATTTGCTTCAATTCCTCTACCGAATACAATGAAGCCCAAGAGCTTTCCGGCTGGAACGCCGAAAACGCATTTTTCCGGGTTGAGCTTGATGTCGTATGTTCGGTGGTTACCGAATGTTAGCCTCAAGTCGTCTACTAGAGATTCGACATGTCTTGTTTTAACGACCACATCATCTACGTATGCCTCCACTGTTTTGCCGATCTGGTTTGCCAGACATGTCTGAATCATGCGCTGATATGTTGCGCCGGCGTTTTTGAGCCCGGAGGGCATTGTGTTGAAGCAGAATGGGCCGTATGGTGTGATGAATGCCGTTGCGGCTTGGTCTGACTCTGCCATCTTTATTTGATGGTAGCCGGAGTATGCGTCGAGGAAACACAACGAATCGTGTCCTGCGGTAGCATCAATAATTTGATCGATGCGGGGGAGAGGGAAGGGATCCTTTGGGGAAGCCTTGTTAAGGTCTTTAAAATCAACGCACAGGCGCTAGGATTTGTCCTTCTTTGGTACCATCACCAGGTTTGCTAGCCAGTCCGGGTATTTTATATCTTTGATGAATCCGGCCTCCAATAGCTTGACTAATTCCTCTCCCATGGCCTGTCTCTTATGTTCGGAAAAACGCCGAAGAGCCTGTTTGACTGGATTGAATCCTTTTAGGATATTTAAGTTGTGTTCGGCCAGCCTGCGTGGGCTTACTGCATGTCTGAAGGGTGCCAGGCAAAAATGTCCCAGTTCTCTCGCAGGAACTCTCGTAGTGTGGCGTCTACATCAGGGTTTAACTGTGCTCCGATGGAAGCTGTTTTATTGGGGTCCGTTGGATGGACCTGGAATTTGACTATTTCGTCCGCCGGTTTAAAGGAGGTGGACTTGGATCTTTTGTCGAGTATCACATCATCCCTATTCACCGTGGAGCGAAGAGCAGTCAGTTCCTCATCCGCTAGGGCTTCGGATAGCGCCTCGAGGGCCAGTGCGGCTGTCTTGTTTTCGGCGTGGAGTAATATGCCCGGATCACTAGCGAGAGTGATGATTCCGTTAGGCCCGGGCATCTTGAGCTTCATGTACCCGTAATGGGGTATTTCTTGGAAGATTGTAAACGCTTCCCGTCCTAGCAGAGCATGATATCCGCTACTGAACGGGGCCACTTGGAACGTGACCTCTTCGGACCTGTAATTATCCGGCGTGCCGAACACCACATCTAGTGTGATTTTTCCTGTACAGCACGCTTCCCGACTGGGGATTATTCCTCTAAAGGTTGTGCTGCTTCGCTCAATGCGGTTCTAGTCTATTTCCATTTTTTAAAGGGTTTCCTCATAAATGAGGTTCAATCCGCTGCCGCCATCCATGAGTACCTTGGTAAGACGAAAGTCGTCCACTATTGGACTGAGGACCAATGCGGCTGGTGCTCGGGCTGTTCGGAATTTAGGTTCATCACTGGCGTTAAAAGTAATAGCCATGTCACTCCATTGGTTTATTGTTGCTACTTGGTAGACTTCGGAAAGGTTGCGGAGTGTTCTTGTTCGCATATTATTTGATGCGAAAGTCTCGAAGACTGTTGATACCGTACTGGTGTCTCCGGGGTGGCTTTCTGTGGCTTCTGGAATTAGAAGATCTTCGCCAATTTTTGCCACCTACCGGAGTATCCAACATGCTCCAAGGCTATGAGTTGGTGTGGCGCCCTCTGCACTGTGAATTTTACAGGGTCCATTAAGCTATCCTTCCAGCACGGTTCTGTGCCCTATAGAGGGCTTTTGCTTTTTGGTATTGAACCCGGGTGTCTGGCGATGATGCACCCTTTTTTTGGACTGGGTTTGTATTCAAGGCCGGATTGCCCCAAAATTTTATTTTGGTTTTCCACGCGCTTTCCATCGGACAGTACTTTCGTACTATGGACGCCAAGTCAGCGAAGCGTGTAATATCACGGTGACTTATGGCGTTGAGGATTCCCTTGTCCGTGCAATTATTACAGAAGAATGAAATTGCGTCTTCCTCGCGGTAGTCCTTTATCCTGTTCATAACCAGGAGGAATCTGGCCCAGTAATGATGTACTGTTTCTTCGGGCTCTTGCTTAATTTGAGATAGATCGCTTATGTACGGGTGGGTGGAATCAAATCCGAAACCTCACCCAATCTGAGACCCAGGGGCCAAGGAGTTTCCGAACTCGGAAGTTTGGATTCTTGGATGCTGTCCAATGAATCTAGCCCATCGCCCGACTTTAAGTTCAGGTCTTGAGTGATGTCCTCCCCTTCGCGGGTATCCGGCTTGGAGGGATCAGGAATCCGGATATAGCTAGTCCTTAAGATAGAGGAAGGGTCACCGCACTGTCCCTCTACCACGGCAACGTGATGGGTGACCTGGGGAGAGTTCATCTCTCTCAGTTCGGGTTTAGGCCCAATCTGGTCGTAATCCATAGCGACTCCCAGGGCGGCGAAGCGATCCAAGAGCTCGTTTAGGGAAGAGAGCTCCATTGGATCTAGCTGCTCGGTGAATTCCGAGATGACGTGAAGATTGCTTTCGATGACCCAAGAGGTCATCATCGGTGCAGCAGCCGAACGTGCGGTCATAAGGAAACCACCTAGCCTGAGAGTCTGGCCGACAGCCAAAGCTCCCTTAGCAACGGTGCCGTCTTTAAAGACGGGATGAGGCATCCTTCCTGATGGCGACGACACAAAGGAACTCTCAATGAAAGCACCAATGTCGGTGTAAAAACCGGCGGATCTTGGGTAGGGGGTCCCGAACTGTGCGTCTAGGCCGGATGGTAATAGGAGGAAGGGGACACAATGTTTTACCCAGGTTCAGGCCCTCTTGGTGGAGGTAAAACCCTACGTCCTGCTTGATTGATATTGATGATATGGGTAGTACAAGAGTAGATCTACCACGAGATCGAAGAGGCTAAACCCTAGAAGCTAGCCTATGGTATGATTGTTGTTCCTACGGACTAAAACCCTCTGGTTTATATAGACACCGGAGAGGGTTAGGGTTACACAGAGTCGGTTACAATCGTAGGAGATCTACATATCCGTATCGCCAAGCTTGCCTTCCACGCCAAGGAAAGTCCCTTCCGGACACGGGACAAAGTCTTCAATCTTGTATCTTCCGGACACCCCCTAATCCAGGACTCCCTTAGCTCCCCTTGCGTCGAATCAATAAATTTGGGTTGAATACTCTACCCTCGAAAACTGTAGCGATCCCCTATAGTTGTGGGTTATCAATGTCCAACGTATCTATAATTTTTGATTGTTCCATGTTGTTATATTATCAATCTTGGATGTTTTATAATCATTTTATAGTCATTTATATCATTTTTTGGTACTAACCTATTGACATAGTGCCAAGTGCGAGTTGTTGTTTTCTGCATGTTTTTTACACCGCGGGAAATCGATACCAAACGGATTCCAAACGCAGCGAAACTTTTTGGAGTTTTTTTTGGACCAGAAGACACCCAATGGGCCAAGGCAGCGCCTGGGGGTGCTCCGAGGGGAGCACAACCCACTAGGGCGCGCGAGGAGGCCCAGGCGCGCCCTGGTGGGTTGTGCCCACCTCAGGTGCCCCCCGGACGACCTCTTTTCTCTATAAATACCCCAATATTCCAGAAACCCTAGGGGAGTCGACGAAAATCAATTCCAGCCACCGTAGAGTCCAAAACCACCAGATCCAATTTAGACACCATCACAGAGGGGTTCACCACTTCTATTGGTGCCTCTCCGATGATGTGTGAGTAGTTCTTTGTAGACCTTTGGGTCCGTAGTTAGAAGCTAGATGGCTTCCTCTCTCTCGTTTGATTATCAATACAATGGTCTCTTGGAGATCCATATGATGTAACTCTTTTTGCGGTGTGTTTGTTGGGATTGGATGAACTTTGAGTTTATGATCAGATCTATCTTTTTATCCATGAAAGTTATTTGAATCTTCTTTGATCTCTTATATGCATGATTGCTTATAGCCTCGTATTTCTTCTCTAATATTTGGGTTTTGTTTGGCCAACTTTATCTATTTATCTTGCAATGGGAAGAGGTGCTTTGTAGTGGGTTCGATCTTACGTTGCTTGATCCCACTTACAGAAGGGGAACCGACACGTATGTATCATTGCTACTAACACTACTGCAAGATGCTACTAACGTGACACTATGATCAGAGACCCTTCGAGAAACTGTGTGCGATGCAATAATCACAAACGGTGGTGTATGAAAACAATCAGAAATGATGCAAAACGTTTGCGACGAATGATACATCAAACACGGTTTAGATTATAGTTGCGTGTGCAATGAGGGGCATACGGTTGATCTGTATGAACTGTTTGCGATGAGACAGAACAACAGAAACGGGCAGCCGGATCAAGGTGTGTGTGCGATATACGGCATACAGTTCACTCCGATAAACCATTTGCGATGAGTGAGGTGAACACAAACGATTCGGTGTAACAAGATGTGTGTGATACCTGGCAAACAGGCCGGTAATCACAATTGTGTGCGATCATTATAGACAGCCCATACTATCTTTTTTTTTGAATTATGTGTTCGTCAGGGCACACAGTTCAACAAACCAACCTATTGGCGATAATGTAGAAGATCTCTGTCGAATACATATTACTAACCGTCTGCGATGAGATTGACAGGATAAACAGAGATATATACAGTCTGCTTAATTTAGTACTTCTTCTTGTTGTTGTTCTTGTTGGATGACCCCGTGACATTGTCTTGGCGAGGACGCTTCTTGTCGCCGACCGTTGGCTTTTCATCATGGCCGCCGTCGTCATCATCGTTGCTGTCATCGTCCTCCTCCTCCTCCTCGTTCGACCATTCCTCCTCGTCCTCATCATCGTCGTCCTCTTCTTCGTCCTCCGACGGCTCCTCGTCCGTATGGTTGTCGTCTAACGACTCCAGAGGCGGCGTCCCTTCCATGAAGTAGATATAATCGAGGCATGGGCTCGACGCCGGACTCATGGAAGATGAGCAGGATGATTCCGATTGTCGGTGTCAAAACCGGTGGATCTCGAGTAGGGGGTCCCGAACTGTGCGTCTAGGCCGGATGGTAACAGGAGGCAGGGAACACTTTGTTTTACCCAGGTTCGGGCCCTCTCGATGGAGGTAATACCCTACTCCTGCTTGATTAATATTGATGATATGGGTAGTACAAGAGTAGATCTACCACGAGATCAAGGAGGCTAAACCCTAGAAGCTAGCCTATGGTATGATAGTTGTGTATGGAGTTGATTGCCTATGGACTACAACCCTCCGGTTTATATAGACACCGGATAGGGTTAGGGTTACATAGAGTCGGTTACAATGGTAGGAGATCTTGAATATCGCATCGCCAAGCTTGCCTTCCACGCCAAGGAAAGTCCCATCCGGACACGGGACAAAGTCTTCAATCTTGTATCTTCACAGTCCAGGAGTCCGGTTGAAGGTATAGTCCGGCTACCTGAACACCCCCTAATCCAGGACTCCCTCAGTAGCCCCTGAACCAGGCTTCAATGACGACGAGTCCGGCGCGCAAATTGTCTTCGGCATTGCAAGGCGGGTTCCTCCTCCAAGCCCTTCGTAGAAGATTGTAAACACCAAGAGTAGTGTCCGGTTCTGCAAAATAAGATTCCACATATTGCCATAGAGAGAATAATATTAACACAAATCAAATTTGCTGACGTATTCCGCAGTGCGCTATCACACTACGGCCAAGTCCTTTACTCGAATCGTTTTTACTTTTCCACCTCAGCATGTTTTGCGAGGTGGTTTCCTTGGCACGTCTTGTCAAAGGAGAGATCGTGTGCCCTTTTTACGGGATTCTCATCAATACGGACGTGGGTAACCCTAACCGCGCCATTTACCACAGTGCTTGGGAGGCAAGCGAGTTTTATTAGGCAGGTGGGGACGCACAACCGCATCCGCCCATATAAGGGGATAAGGATCCACCTTTTTTCCTACGCCTTCTTCCTCCTTTGGCTATCCATCTCCTGCGCACTCGAGCTCCAGCACCCAAGCCCGCACTTCCCACCTCAACCTTCTCCAGCGATGTCTGGAGCGGGAGGCAAATGGAAGGTCTCCTCCGTCACGGAGGGCGATGTCAAAAATCTTAGGAAGGCCGGATACTTGACCAAAGACATCGCGCACCGGCTTCCCGAGGAGGGGCATCTCCTCCCCACCCCAAGGTCCCACGAGAGGGTAGTATTCCTTCCCCATTTCCTCCGCGGACTGGGTTTTCCACTTCACCCATTCGTCCGGGGGCTCATGTTCTACTACGGCCTGGATTTCCACGATCTGGCCCCGAACTTCATCCTCAACATCTCGGCGTTTATCGTCGTGTGCGAGGCTTTCCTCCGTGTCCGCCCCCATTTCGGCCTCTAGCTCAAGACCTTCAACGTCAAGCCCAAGGTGGTGCGCGGCAACCAGGCGGAGTGCGGAGGTGCAATGGCGCGGCAACCTGGATGCATGTTCGTAGAGACCCTAAAGGGGTGGCAAGCCAGGTGGTTTTACATCACCGAGCCACGCGATCCGAACTGGATCGCACCCCCCGAGTTCCGATCCGGACCCCCCACGCGGCTTATGTCCTGGAAAGAGACGGGCCTATCGTGGGGTGACGAAAAAGAGGTGACCGGATTGCAAACATGCATCCAGTCCCTGGTGAACAAGCCAATCCGGCTTGTTAATGTGATCCAGGTTATGCTCGTCCGCCGGATCCTCCCGTGCCAACAACGGGATTTTAATCTGTGGGAGTTCGACCCGGCACAGCACCAAACCCTCAGCAGGCTCTTTGACACGACGTACGAAGATTCCTGGAAGGTGCTATTCAAGGGTGCCAAGGCTCCCACATCCGCTTCCGAGGACCGCGGATACAGCTCGCAGCGTCACGCTGGCGAGGTAAGCTATCTTCACCTTTTACAGGATGTCCAGCTTTTTTCATAGTTTAACTCTATGCGGGATCTAAACTCCCTTACCTTTGACAGGCTTGGCGGGCGATATCCGGACCGATTAACTATTCGGCTCCACTGCCCGAAGACCCAGCCCCAGCTCTACTAGTGAAGCTGCTGGCTCCGACGCCTTATGTGGTGCCGGAAAAGAAGGCCAAGAAGAAGAAGACCACGGGGACTCGAAAGAGTTCCCGTAACGTGGTGGGGTCGGACTCGTCATCCGACGAGTCCGCGACGCACTCCTCCCGTGGAGACGAGGAGGAGAAACAAGAAACCTCTCCCCCTCCAGCGAGGGGAGGAAAGAAGAGGAAGGCCGCCCCAGTAGGGGAGGCTGGAGGGTCCAGGAAGAGGAAAACCCCTCCGCTGGACTACACCCCCGACGCCAACGAGGACGAAGAGGAGTGGCCGGACAGGGCCAGGCATTCGGCGAAATCGTAAGTGTTCGGATACCAGAGTAACTCATGATATTCCTTTTGTTGCACAACTTTCCCTAATGTCGAATATAATCATGCAGCCCGCCCCGGGCCGAACTCAACGAATCATCGAGCGGCTCCCTGGATTCACCGGACGTGAACTCAGTTCCGCCCACTGTCTCCCCCGCACTGCGGACGACGCCGAAGTGGCGTCGCGACAAGCTCCGGGGTAGGAGGAGGTGGTCTTGGAGGAGCCGCAAGGCAACCTCCCGGACTCCAGGAGTAAAGGGGACAAGACCCCCCAGGGCTCCGAGTCCGGCTTTAAGCCGGACACCATGCCGGAATCTTCAATAATTCTGGACCGCGGCAAGCGAACTCCTTCCAAGAGGAGCAAGCCTTCTGAGCCGGCAGCCTCCGTCCAACCGGGGGCGCCGGACAATCTGCTGGAGGTGCTTGAAGGCGCCTCCATCGACGAGGAGCACCGTACTATTATGAGTACAGTGATCCAGAAGGTTCAGTCTGCCAAGAGCGGACTGAGTGAAGCTTGCGCTAGCCTCCTAACAGGCTTCGAGGTAAGTAAAAAATATGTAAAAATATTATCGCATAGACAGTAGCCCCTGATGCTCTGTTTGGCATTCGGAAAGAAAAGCCGAATAGAGGATCTATTAAATTTTGCAGGAGTCTAACAATAAAGACTCAATATGCGTATGCAGGCTTCGCTGCTATCCACCACCGCACTGACTGCGGAGGTGGGTGTCCTGAAACAGGACCTCGGGCGGACCGAGCAAGAGCTCGGCCTTGCCAAGCGGCAGCTCGAGGAGAAAGAAGGTAAGAAATACCTTACAGAAAAAGGTGCCTATAGAGAGGCGTGATTGCAAAAAATAACATGATTGTACTGCTTATTGTAGGGGCACGACTGAGGTGGCAACCCTCAAGCAGGTGCTATATGAGGCCGAAAAGAAAACAGCCACGGAGCGCACTGAGTGAGAGAAACTTGGGGCTCAGGTCGGCGAGGTGCAGCAAGAGCTTCAGGCTCTCGTGAAAAAACATGAGAGTTTGGAGCTTGAGTGAAAGACCCAAGCGTCCGAGCTCGCGGCGGCCCTTGAGACTGCCAAGTCTGCCAAGGCCGAAGCCCAAAAGGCCCTCCAAGAGTTGGAGGATATGAAGAAGATAGCAGCGGGTAAGGCATTCTTCATGCAAAGCAGAAATATAAAAGTAAACTACTTGTTACTTACCCGAATCCGGAGCTCTCCAGGGGTATTTGCAGATCTTCCCCGCAGCGTATCCAACGCCGCCGCATTCTACCGAGTTGAAGAGGGCAGCTCGACGGAGAAGGTGTTCTGGTCTCAGTATGCTGAGGCTGGACACCCGGTGCCCTTGAGCGACAGGCTGAAACAACTGGTCGAGCTCCACAAGGCGGCCGAACAGGCCATGAAGGGCTTCATAGTTCGGCTGTGGCCCAGAGAGGCCCTGCCTGGGAGCTACTTCAGGCTGGTGCGGCGGCTGGTGGAGGCATATCCAAGGCTCGAGGTCATCAAGCGCTCCATCTGCATCGAAGGTGCCCGTAGGGCCCTTGCCCGTGCAAAGGTGCACTGGGGTAAGCTGGACGGTGAGAAGCTTGTTAGGGACGGGCCGCCGCCGGGGAAGGAGCATCGCAAGCCCGAGAACTACTATAGGGATGTTCTTGCGGGTGCCCGCCTTATAGAGGATGAGTGTACCAAGGATGTAATTTTTTAATGAACTCGCTCGATTTTATCCTGTGCGCTGAAAACTTGTTCATATGCGCTAAGCAATGCTTATTGAATTTAAAATATTATTTTCTGTGCGGCCGTTTATCAAAAATTGAGAGATGGCCAGTCGTCGGCTTCTGCCCCCATGCCACTAGTGCTGGGGTGTTCGGTGATAAACCTGTGCGCTCTTTTTCCCATGTTTGGGTCCTTCGAGGGAGGCGCTCAGCACGACGAACCAGGCAATCGGACTATAATGCTTGAACACTCTCACTTAGCCATAGAACTTTATAATTTTAAATTTCGGCGAAGCCCCTAGTTCGGAAGACCGAGTTCGGGGCGCTATCCACGCCTTGGCTGGGGTTATCCAGCTCCTCGCTCGAAGCGGCATAAGTCTTTAGGGACTCGAAAAACCTCTCGAACAGCGACCGATCTCTCGCCTCATCATGACAGTCAGTTTTAGCTTTCTCCACTGAGGTGCTTAACCCACCACAACCGGGGCACAACCGCAGTGGTTCTCCTAGTGCTACCTTAGCCAATATAGCGGAACGTAAGGCACCAAAACATAAGAGCCGGGTAAACCCAACTATTGACCCAAATCATGATTCGGAGCCGATGCATATAGTGCTATAAGTTCGGGGTGCCGCACTTGTGAAAGTGTACGGGCTTCTCACACCATATTAAAGGGTACTGAAGCCCCTGGCGTACTTGCCGTACCACAGTGTACGAGTGCAACATGTCATTAATGAACATATATAAAAGAGAGTAATGCAAAAAATAGACAAAAAGCTAAGCATTGTTTATAGAGAGGCTATTTATCAAAGCCGAACGATACAAATAGTGTGGTAAGCAAAAGATATTGGACTATTCAGTATGTCCTGACCAGGGGAAGGCCGCAAAATTGTATTTAAAATAGGTATAGCGCTCATAACAGAGACCACCTGGGATTCCATAATGCGGCATGGCTTGTCTGCCTTCCTGGATCTTGCATCGTTTGTGCGGCAGTCGAATTGCCGAACAGGTCCTCCGAAGTATGGAGTCCTGAAAGTAAGAAAAATTAAAAAAAGAATCCGGCAGCCCCCAGTACGTTTTAAGCCGTATTTTGGGTGTGCTGTTATTGTGCCCCTTCCCCTGTGCCCATGGTATTTCCAGGGCGTAGTTATGTACGCGAGGTACTGGTTTTGCTATGTTGTGAAAGCTGGGGTTGGGGCCGCATTGCTACTCTTGCTCAGAGCGTGCCAGGCGGTCCTGCTGTGGATTACTCCGGGCGCGCTTGGCAGTGTCTGGCTTTTCAATGGCCGGACTAGAGAATTGCCTGAGAAGGCTACTTTGTACCTCCGCTGCGAGAGCCGCCGTATGCTCCTCCGTACGGAGGGAGCGTTCGGTGTTTCCGTTGACCATAATTACTCCTCGAGGGCCTGGCATCTTGAGCTTGAGATATGTGTAGTGCGGCACCGCATTGAACTTTGCGAATGTGGTTCGTCCGAGCAGGGCGTGATAGCCACTGCAAAACGGGACTATATCGAAGATTAACTCTTCGCTTCAGAAATTGTCCGGGGATCCAAAGACCACGTCAAGTGTTACTGAGCCTGTACAGTTGGCTTCTACACCTGGTATGATGCCTTTAAAGGTCGTTCTTGTGGGCTTAATCCTTGAGGGATCTATGCCCATTTTCTGCACTGTATCCTGATAAAGCAGGTTCAGGCTACTGCCGCCGTCCATGAGGACTCTTGTGAGGTGAAATCCATTGATGATTGGGTCGAGAACCAATGTGGCGAAGCCGCCATGACGGATGCTAGTGGGATGGTCCCTTCGATCAAAAGTGATTGGGCAGGAGGACCATGGGTTGAACTTTGGGGCGACGGGCTCCATCGCGTATACGTCCCGTAGCGCACACTTCTGCTCCCGCTTGGGAATGTGGGTTGCGTATATCATGTTCACCATCCGCACTTGTGGGGGAAAGCCCTTTTGTCCATTGTTGTTCGGCGGCTTGGGCTCCTCATCGTCGTTGTGCAGCCCCTTGTCTCTGTTTTCGGCCCTTAACTTGCCTGCCTGCTTGAACACCCAACAATCCCTGTTAGTGTGATTGGCTGGCCTTTCGGGGGTGCCATGTATCTGGCACAAGCGATCGAGTATTCGGTCCAAACTGGACGGGCCCTGAGTATTCTTTTTGAATGGCTTTTTCCGCTGACCGGATTTATAGCCTTTGAATCCGTCATTTACTGCCGTGTCTTCATTGCTGTCGCTGTTGATGCGGTGTTTTTGCTTATTCCGACGTGTCCTGCCACTTTTGTCCTTGGTGTCCGAATTACCAGGGTTCTTTGATAAGTTGTTACTGCGAGCTAGCCAGCTGTCTTCTCCCGCGCAAAAGCGGGTCATGAGTGTCGTGAGGGCTGCCATGGATTTTGGCTTTTCCTGTCCCAGGTGCCGGGCAAGCCACTCGTCGCGGATGTTATGCTTGAAGGCTGCTAGGGCCTCTGCGTCTGGACAGTCGACTATCTGGTTTTTCTTTGTTAGGAACCGTGTCCAGAATTGTCTAGCCGATTCCTCTGGCTGCTGAATTATGTGGCTTAAATCGTCGGCATCCGGCGGTCGCACATAATTGCCCTGGAAGTTGTCGAGGAATGCGGCTTCCAGGTCCTCCCAAGAACCGATTTGAGTCTGCTGGCAAGCTGTTAAGCCAATGCCGGGCCGGTCCTTTAAGTTTGAGCGGGAGGTATTTGATGGCGTGTAGATCATCGCCGCGTGCCATGTGTATGCGAAGGAGATAATCCTCGATCCATACCACCGGATCTGTTGTGCCATCGTATGATTCGATGTTTACGGGTTTGAAACCCTCTGGGATTTTATGATCCATTACTTCATTCGTGAAGCATAGCGGGTGTGCGGCGCCTCTGTACTGGGCTATATCACGATGCAGCTCGGAAGAGCTATGTCTGTTGTGTTCGGCCCGACCGGATTTGTTGTATCCGGAGTGAAGATCATTGTCACATGTCGTAGGGCGCCTGCGCGATCCGTAGATCGATCTTGTTTGTCTTGCCTTATCCTCCAGTATGTCTTGCAGGTCAGGCGCATTTTCCCGTGCTTAGTTGAGCGGCGTCGGGGCATGGCTTGGGTGGAGGGCCGACAGGCCTCTCTATCGCGACCGCGAGGTGGCCGGTCTGCCATGTCATGCGCTAGTGATGTAGGTGCTTCCTCCTCTGATCGGGGTAGCGGCCTGCGCTTCAGGTAACTCTTGGAGGGGCGTTCGGGTTCATACTCTTCGGCCGCAAGGTCTTCAGTCCATCTGTCAGCTAGCAATTCTTGGGCAGCTCTAAGCTGTTGCTGCTCTTTCTTGAGGCTGCTTGCCGTGGCTAAAAGCCTGCATTGAAAACGCTCTTGTTCAGCGGGGTCTGATGGTATGACGAATTCGTCGTCATCGAGGCTAGCCTCGTCTTCGGAGGGAGGCGTATAGTTATCATCCTCGACCTCTCAGTCTGCCACTCTCTCATGAGGGCTGGTTTCTCCATCCTCCCGTGCCGAATTTTGCTGAGGTGGGTGTTCTTCGGCGCTATCCGAGGTAGTATTATCTCCCGTGCCGGAATCACCATTTTTGCTTTGGCGGGATTTAGAGCGGCGCCGCTGACGCCGACGCTTTTGCTGTTACTTGGGGGCGTCATCCCCCACTGTTCCATCGCCATCTCCATCTTTTGGAGTATCCACCACATATATGTCATATGATGAGGTGGCCTTCCAGCGCCCTTCAGGTGCTGGTTCTTGTTCGTCTCCTGCATCGTCGTCCATGCCGTCGATGTCTTCGGAGTCGAAGTCAAGCATGTCGGTTAAGTCGTCGACAGTGGCTACGAAGTGGGTGGTGGGTGGGCTTTGAATTTCTTCGTCGTCTGTATCCCAACCTTGCTGACCGTAGTCCGGCCAGGGCTCTCCTGATAAAGAGAGAGACTTTAGAGAATTCAGGATGTCACCGAAGGGCGAGTGCTGAAAGATGTCCGCGGCGGTGAACTCCATGATCAGCGCCCAATCGGATTCGATCGGCAGGGACGCGGGGGGCTCGGAGCTCGGAGAGGAATCCGGCTCCTCGGAGTCACGGGCCATGCGGAGTGCGGGGCTGGAGTTCGGCTCAATCGCCTCTGAGATCGCAGCCCCTGAGGCAGCATCCAACCGCTGATCCTCGATCGGTGAAGTAGGCTCCGAATCGATGGTCGGGACCGATGCGTGTGCGGCCTCCAAGGCGTTGTTTGGTGGCAGAGCTATATCATGCCCATCGAGACAGTGCGGCGCGCTTGGCTGTGGCTCAAATCCGTCGAAGATCAAGTCCCCGCGGATGTCAGCCGTGTAGTTTAGGCTTCCAAACCTGACCTGATGGCCAGGGGCGTAGCTTTCGATCTGCTCAAGGTGGCCAAGCGAATTGGCCCGTAGTGCGAAGCCGCCGAAGACGAAGATCTGTCCGGGGAGAAAAGTCTCCCCCTGGACTGCATCGTTGTTGATGATCGAAGGAGCCATCGGGCCTAAAAGCGACGACACAGAGGAACTCTCAATGAAAGCACCAATGTCAGTGTCAAAACCGGCGGATCTCGGTAGGGGGTCACGAACTGTGCGTCTAGGACGGATGGTAACAGGAGGCAGGGAACACTTTGTTTTGCCTAGGTTCGGGCCCTCTCGATGGAGGTAATACCCTACTCCTGCTTGATTAATATTGATGATATGGGTAGTACAAGAGTAGATCTACCACGAGATCAAGGAGGCTAAACCCTAGAAGCTAGCCTATGGTATGATTGTTGTGTATGGAGTTGATTGCCTACGGACTACAACCCTCCGGTTTATATAGACACTGGATAGGGTTAGGGTTACACAGAGTCGGTTACAATGGCAGGAGATCTTGAATATCGCATCACCAAGCTTGCCTTCCACGCCAAGGAAAGTTCCATCTGGACACGGGACGAAGTCTTCAATCTTGTATCTTCACAGTCCAGGAGTCCGGCTGAAGGTATAGTCCGGCTACCCGAACACCCCCTAATCCAGGACTCCCTCATCGATGTTGACCTATCATCAGGTGCCGGACTGCTAGCTGAACTATCATCCTCGCTATCGCTTGACATGGCTGTAGAGTGTGTGCCAGTGTGTAGTGCGGTCTGCTGGGGACGATGAAGATGGTGGACACTTAAGCGGGGTATGCAGAGAAGAGGAACTGCCAATTGAAGCGGGGGTTGACGTATTATCTAACCGCTGATATAATCAACCATAATTATTTATACCTAGTCGCTCGAAATTCCCGGGGTTGCACAGGACTCCTGTTGGCTATTTGTCTGGTTTCCTTTTTCAGGACAAAACAAGGAATGAGTTTTGGCATTATGCACCGGTACCGGTACGAACGGAGTAGGAAAGTTGGCAAGCAATACATTGAGCTCTTCTTATTGATAAAGCCAGCAATAATCAAACTAGGAAGGGAAAGGAAAAAGACAAAGAAAAATATCTGCATGAATCTTCGCGTAACATCAATGGCATATAGGACCTAGATGTGCATTACTTAGAGCACATCTAGATGTGCTTTAACAATACTGTCAAACAAAACCCCTAATCATCATTGCAAACAGTGCATAGAACATGGCTAATGCGACAACCACAACTACACCTGCTAGTTCCTTCTTGTCTCTTGCTTTCATCTGTTGCCTGTGATTGATTCTTTCTTGCTTCATCGTACTGATTATACATTCCAGATCAGCTAGTTTCTTCTTCAGCTTTACGTTATCTTCCACGAGCTTGGTGATAACACTCCGAGCCCTGCCATGCCATTCTTCATCCAGCCAGTTAACAAAGGCTCAAGCCTCATATCCCTGCCAATGTTAAATAGTATTCTGGATGAGCGGTGGAATTAACTAAAGTAAAATGATGAACTTAATTAGCACTAACCTCTAAGGGGCAATTGAGAAACTGCCTGCCAATGTCGAATCCCTCCGTGCATACACTTCGAGTGAGAGTGTGCCTGTGCACACAACTCAGCTTTTGGTACTTCTCGGTGGCGCAAAACTCAGAGTCGAACTCGTGTTGCGGGAGTCTGGAGTCAAGTTCCGGATCCGGCGGCAGATCGCTTTCCGGGGGGGGGGGGGTCATTCAAGACGGATTCAGCAAGGAGCCATACTTTGGACATGGTAAAAAGATCAGGATAGATTGGAACCTGACAGGACGATTCGGATCCGTAGCACACCTGCCTTCTGACGGCCTTAGGCAAGTGCTTGGCTACGACCATCATCATGGCAGCGATACGAGCAGGAGCAGCCGCACAGAAACCATCAGCACCACTCGTTCGCATTCCCCCAATGTCAGCGCCACGCGAGGGAATTGGGAGGCTATGTAGGGATTTGGGCTAATTGGGGAAACTGTGGAAATAAGCTAACAGTCGGGAACTACTAATGGAACTATATATATGTTGTATATGGCACACTGTTTGTACATGTCATTTGTGTCAGGTATTACAATGTCACACACGATTTTCCACCGAACCGTGTGAGAAGACAACGTAGGTTAGACACAATTGCCATTACATAACCGTATGTGATGTACTGCCTTGTCCATATAATTGAGTTACGGTGAGATACCGTGTAAACAGCCGCTTCGCGGATATCCGTAAAAAAACAGCCGCTCTGCATATAGAGATGGCGGCGGTGGCCTAGGTAGCGGCTACCGGAGAAGAGGTCAATCCTTGGTCGGTGGGCGGTGGCAGTGTCATAGGAGGTCAATCCTCCTTATGCGGCGGGAGATAGGAGGAGCTCAACCATCGAGGTCGGCGGTGGCGTGATTCAAGCACATCCATCGCGGTTGATGGCGCGCGGGATAGTGGAGGTCGAACTTCAGGCGGCAGCCGCACTAAGCTTTGCCCCTCGACCCTGCTGTCTCGGCATGCCGCCGCATCGCGCTTGTCTGTTTGCTGGGTGGAGGTCGCCACGCGGCTAATTAATTAAGGTATTCTTTTCGTGAGTGGCTAAATTTAGGTATTCAATTCCTAAGAGTAGTGTTGTACTAGTACTGTGCGTGTAAATTGACTGGCCTTTAATTTTTGTCATAGCACGTCTGGATAACAACATGGAGCACCCTCAGTAATTATTAAAATAAAACCTTGTGATTTATGCACGCATCTTTGGACATCATTTAATCCGTGTATTAATGTTGTTGTTTTGTTTTTAATTACCATTCATGTACTATAGATGGAACGATCTCGATGGATGAAGAATCGGAAAACTGCATATTTTATCAGTGGCGTGATAGAGTTCATGAATTTGGCTGATAGTACAAAGAGGAGAATTGGTGATGCGGATTACATCCTGTCTCCATGTACTAATTGTGCCAATACAGAGTCACATGAAGTTGCAGATGTCCAGATGCACTTAGTCTCTAGGGATTCATGGATGGATATACACGTTGGACCAGACACGGTGAAGAGGAGGTCATGGATGAAGATACCCAGTGCAGCGAGATGCCAAACCCCGATCAGTGTCACATGGATGTTGAATCTAACATCGGGGCAGAGGCGTCAAGCTACCAATGGAACACCGGAAAGCCGAAACACCAACTGGAAAACCAAGATGTCGACGCAGATGATGACGATCTTGATATGCCAGATTTTGCTGCTATGATTGCAGATTTTGAGGGCCCAGATAAGCATATGATTTGTTACAAGGATTTTCCAACCATTGATGCGGACTCCAAGAAAGAATTGTATCCAGGTTGCAAAAAGAAATATTCCAGGTTGAGTGCCACCCTGTTGCTTCTCAGATTTAAAGCAGCAAACGGTCTATCAAACAAGGGCTTCACTGAGATGTTAGGTCTTTTGAAAGAAATTCTTCCGGAAGATAATGTGCTCCCCAGAAGCACGAATGAAGCGAAGAAAATTGTTTGCCCATTGGAACTTGAAGTACAGAAGATACACACTTGTTTGAATGATTGTATATTGTACCGTGGTGAGTACAAAGATTTTCGTGCATGTCCCACATGCAAGCATGCACGATAAAAGCGCAGGAGAGCAAAGGACAAGTACAAATTAGACGATGAGATCAAGACATGAGTCCTGTTCAAGGTTGTTTGGTACTTGCCTTTAATTCCAAGGTTGAGGCGTTTGTTTGCAAACCCTAGAGAGGCAAAGAGGTTGCAGTGGCATCATGATGAGAGAATTGCGAATAGGTATATGAGGCACCCTAAAGATGGGGCTCAGTGGGAATTAATCGACAAAAAGTTTGAAAATTTTGCCAAGGATCCTAGAAGTGTAAGGCTCGGGGAGTGTACTGACGGGATGAATCCTTATGGCGATATGAGCACCAATCACAACACATGGCCGATGCTTCTGTGCATATATAAGCTAGCTCCTTGGTTGTGTAAGAAGAAAAAATACATTATGATGTCAATGATTATCCAAGGCCCGAAGCAACCTGGAAATGACATCGACATTTACTTTCAGCTACTGGTGAAGAACTGCTGACAGTGTGGATAGATGCGCCTGCTGTAAAATGTTATGATGCTTACAGAAATGAGATTTTCGATCTACATGCCATGCTGGTGCACACCATTCAAGATATGCCGGCATTAGGCAACACATCAGGTGTCGGAGTAATGGGCCACGGGTAGGCCAAGCTGAGTACCATAACCTTTCAAGACATCGGGGCAGGCTGCGCCCCTCAAGACCCTGGGGCGAAGAGCCGCCTCCTGAGGAGTCGACGGCAGGGCGGCCGACTGCCCGTTCACGGCCGAGTCCCAGGGACGACTTCCAGAGAAGCTGGCTTTGGGGAGTCGGCCGGCGACTCCAACAAACCATGACCTCATCGAAGGGGACGGGGCAGGGGCGTGGCTACAGTGAATCCCACTCCCCGCCCCTTACCAAGGGCAGGCATGGCCACAGCATGCCGTACCTGGGAAGATCTCCGTGCGGCGTGGCACTGTTGCCCGGTCGGCCCTGACATCAGCACCATAGTACCAAGTCCTGTTCCCATGATGGCTTGTCTGTATGGCCTAGAGGCAGCGGGGCCCACCAGTCAGCGAGACCTCAGGAGATGGCGGGAGAACCGCCAGTCGGACCCATCGGGAGTCGGCCCGGGGGAGTCGGTCGAGCCCTCCCCCGGGGCCCATGCGCCATTAATCAAGATGAGATGGGGAGTGGCCACAGTGATCGCCCGCCAGGCGGCGGGGCTGTAGCCACGACCCCATGACCAAGCATGTGTCATTAGAAGCACGGCTACAGTAATCAGCGGCCGGCAAGACCCGCCCGCGGCGGACGCGGCCTGTCGGCTCCGTACTAGACCAGTCGACGGGGCCCACCAGCCGGCGGGCCCCAGCAGTCGGCGGAGAAGTCGGAGGTCGGAGGCACTGACGGCGGGGCCCGTGCCCAGTCGAATTACCATTGTACCCCTAGGGGGTAGGCCTATATAAACCCCCCAGGGCACCCATGCAAGGGGTTGGATCCCAGTAGTTCTAAACCATACCAGATAGAAGGAGAGAACTAGCCATGCCCTCTTCTACCACCAGAAACAGCTCAAGGAGCAACCGTGTAAATACTTGGCCATAGTGATCATGCGGAGACCCCGCAGAGCAGCAGTAGGGGTATTATCTCCCCGGAGAGCCCCGAAGCTGGGTAAGATTCGCCGGCATGCATGTCTTCGCCTCATCCCGTTTCCAGGCACCGGTGACGTTCTACTCGCCCCCACCATGATAAGCCATGCGTTGGCATATGTCGCACCAAACCCCCGACATTTGGCGCCCACCGTGGGGCCTGGTGCACCGCCGTCCGGAGATCTGTTCTGGACGGGAACCCTTTTCCTCCCTGGCGAGCGCAGCTAGCCAGGCACGCCAGGCGAAGTTTGCATCGACGCGCTGCGCGGTATTGAGATCGCCTGCGCAGCCAGCTCCTTGGCCAAACTTGTCGGCGAGGTCCGCCTCTCCGACGAACCTGCGTCCGACGTAGGCGCGGGCGGCCCCGAGAACCTCCTCGCGGGCCTCCTCGATCAACCCCATGTTTTCGGCGAGCCTGCCATAGACTTCGAGTCCGTAGGCTCCACCGACCTGATGTTGGTCGACTCCGACACCATGTCGATCGACGCGTTCCCCACCAACGTGGTGGTCTACGACAAACCTCTCCCCCACGCAGAGAGCGATGGAAGCACCGTCACTGAGGTGCTAGTCATCAGTCATGATGAGTTCCCTGGCGGAGGAGCGCCCGACTCACTCGGCGCGGCGCTGCAAGACCTAGCTGCGCCCATTCCGGAAGGTGCTGACGCGGAGACGCTAGAAGCGCGCCGCCTTCAGCTCGTTGAAGGCGCGAAGAAGCTGGCCAGCATGAGACGCTTGTCAGAAGCTTACCAGCGAGAGATGGACCATGCCGTTGGCTCACCGGCCCCGGCAGGGCCCAGCCGCCTTGGCGCGGTCTAGCAGCGCGGCGTAGCCATCGCCAGCCTGATTGGGGCTAGCCGCCCCGTGTACACTACACCGGTGGAGAACATCCGAGCCACCCAGGCAGCGGCGGATGAGCTCGACAATTTCGAGGGCGAAGAATGCCGCCTCATGATGGAGCGAGTCCAGCGGCTCCTCGACGCGGCCGCCGCGCAGAACAAGGCCGGCTGCCGCATGAAGGCGCCGCAACGGCCGAACGACGACCCGCACCGAGATCAAGGCGTGACATCTCGGACGCCGACTGGCGGCGCCCGAGGAAGAAAGGACAAGAAGCCGGCTGTCAGCCATAGTCGGACTCGCATTACCATAGAGCGCGACCAAGATGGCCGCCCGAGAGCAGTGGAACGACAGGACGACTGTCCGCCTCCCCCTCCCCGCAAGGAGAGGCGAGTCTCCCTGCCGCCTGTTGACCATCCGACTCTCGGTGACCACCTTGGCCGCCGAGAGGGAGTTGGAGAGAATGACGCCCGCCACCGGATCGACCGACTTCACCGGTGCCTGGCGCTGGAGGAAGAAGACGAGCTGGGTCCACCTTGTTTCGGGCCCCGCATTCGGGACGAGCCCTTTCCCAGAGGGTTCATGCTCCCAAGAGACACGCCCAAGTATACCAGCTCCGTGAAGCCGGAAGACTGGCTAGTCGACTACTCCACGGCTGTCAGCATAGCAAATGGCAACAAGCGTGTCGCCGTAAAGTACGTTCCGCTCATGCTCCAGGGCACGGCCCGGACATGGCTGAACAGCCTAAAGCCCCGCAGCATCAACAGCTGGGTCGACTTCACTGAAGCATTCGTCTGCAACTTCACCAGCACGTACAAGCGTCCTCCCAAGCCAAGTCAGCTCTCCTTGTGCGTACAAGGTCCTGACGAGTCGACTCACGACTACCTCACGCATTGGGCTGAGCTCCGGAACTCCTGCGAGGGCGTGCACGAGGTGCAGGCCATTGAGTACTTCACAGCCGGGTGCCGAGAAGGCACCCTCCTCAAGCACAAGCTCCTCTGCGACGAGCCAGAAACCCTCGACGAGCTGCTGATCATAGCGGACAAGTACGCCACGGCCGACTCCTCCATGAAGGCGGAAATTCAAATCAGCACGACTGGCAAAGTAGCTCCTCAGGCTCTAAGAACTCCGGCGGCAGACGCCGGACGGCGACAACAAGCGCAAGGCCCCGCAGCCAGCTTCCGGCAGCCGGCAGGTCGCGACCGTTAAAGCCCTGCAGCCAGAAGAGCAGCCTCCGCCTAAGCGACAGAAAGGCGGCAAGCCAATCTGGTTGCCGGCCTTCTCCTACGAGCAGACCTTGGATGGACCTTGCAAGTTCCACAGCGGCGCGAAGCCGTCGAATCACACCACCCGGAAGTGCCACTGGCTCACCAGGATCGCCAAGGGAGACGGCCTCCTGCCACCCCCGCCTGCTGGGCAGCCGCCTCCGCCCCAGCAGCCGGCAGTCAGGCCAATCGGTGCAGTACAAGATGAATACTCTGAAGAGCATGGAGCCTATGTGGTGTTCACCAGTGTGACTGATGATCGACGCAGCAGGCGGCTGCAGTGACAAGAGGTGAATGCAGTCGCCTTAGAGATGCCATAGTTCATGCACTGGTCTCAGAAGCCCATCAGCTGGAGCAGGGCTGACCACCCAGAAGTGATGTCGAGTCCGGGCTCCTACGCCTTGGTCCTGGACGCCACCTTTGCTACGGACAAACGGGCCGCACGTTTCTCGCGAGTTCTGATAGACGGGGGCAGCAGCATCAATATCCTGTACAAGGACACCATGGAGAAGTTAGAAATCAAGCAAAGACAGCTTCAGAACAGCCGGACTGTGTTCCACGGCATTGTTCCTGGGTTTTCCTGCTCACCAATCGGCAAGATCCTGATGGACTTCCTCTTTGGGGACAAAGATCACTTCCGAAGAGAGTCTGTTTGGTTTGAGGTGGTGGACCTTGAGAGCCCATACCATGCGCTATTTGGCCGACCCGCCTTGGCCAAGTTCATGGCGGTCCCCCACTACGCCTACCTCAAGATGAAGATGCCCAGTTCCAGGGGAATTCTGACTGTGGCTGGCGACTACCGGAAGTCGTCCGCTTGCGCGGCCGAGAGCAGTCGGCTGGCCAAGTCCCTAGTGATCGCAGCCGAGAAGCGACTCCTTGAACGAGTTGTGGCGATGGCCGGCAAGCAGCCGGAGATATCGCCCAACCCGAAGGAGTCGGAAGCCGAAGGTTCATTCAAGCCGGCCAAAGAGACAAAGAAGATACCCTTGGATCCGGAGCACCCGGAGAGGTACGCTGTCATAGGTGCGAACCTCGACAGCAAATAGGAAGGCGAGCTCGTCGATTTCCTCCGTGAGAATCGGGACATCTTCGCATGGTCCCCCAAAGACATGCCAGGTGTACCGACGGATTTCGCCGAGCACAAGTTACATGTCTGGTCTGATGCAAAGGCGGTTAGGCAGCCCCTGCGCCACTTATCAGAAGAGAAGAGAAGAGTTGTCGGAGAAGAGATAGCCCGACTCCCAGCAGCCGGCTTCATTATGGAAGTTTTCTTTCCAGAGTGGCTGGCAAATCCGGTCCTGTTACTAAAGAAGAACAAGCAGTGGCGAATGTGTATTGACTACACGAGCCTCAACAAGGCCTGCCCCAAGGACCCGTTTGCTCTGCCAAGAATTGATCAGGAGATAGACTCCACAGCCGGATGCGAGCTGGTGAGTTTCTTGGATGCATACTCAAGATATCACCAGATCAAGCTGAACCCGGCTGATAGATTGAAGACCGCCTTCATCACGCCATTTGCTCTGCCAAGAATTGATCAGGTGATAGACTCCACAGCCGGATGCGAGCTGGTGAGTTTCTTGGATGCATACTCAGGATATCACCAGATCAAGCTGAACCCGGCTGACAGATTGAAGACCGCCTTCATCACGCCATTTGGAGCATTCTGCTACCTCACCATGATGTTCGGCTTGAGGAATGCCGGCGCCACCTTTCAGCGTTGCATGCAGAAGTGTCTCCTCAAGCAGCTCGGCCGGACCGCCCACGTTTACGTGAATGACGTCGTGGTGAAGACGGAAAAGCATGGAACACTGCTGGAAGACCTCAAGGAGACCTTTGAGAACCTGCGCCGGTTCCAGATCAAGCTCAACCCCGAGAAGTGTGTCTTCGGAGTACCAGCCGGCCAGCTGCTAGGTTTCCTGGTCTCTGAACGTGACATAGAATGCAACCCAGTAAAAATCAAGGCCATCGAGAGAATGGAGGTACCCAGCCGACTGCTGGATGTGCAGAGGTTCACCGGCTGCTTAGCTTCCATCAGCTGATTCATTAGTCGGCTGGGCGAGAAAGCTCTCCCCTTATACCAACTCATGAAGAAGACCACTTTTTTCAAGTGGAACCATAAGGCGGACGAAGCTTTTCACCAGTTGAAGAAGATGTTGACTACTCCACCCGTTCTGGCGGCTCCGACTCCCAAGGAACCTATGCTCCTGTACATCGGCGCCACCAGTCGAGTAGTCAGCACAGTCATGGTAGTGGAGCACAAGGAGGAAGGCAAGGCGCTGCCTGTCCAGAGACCAGTATATTACCTGAGCGAGGTACTGTCGACCTCCAAGCAGAACTACCCCCACTACCAGAAGATGTGTTATGGCGTACAATTTGCTGCCAAGAAATTGAAGCCTTACTTTCAAGAGCATTCAATCACAGTGGTCTGCACGGCCCCACTTGCCGAGATCATCGGTAGCCGAGATGCCTCTGGTCGAGTGGCCAAGTGGGCCATAGAGCTGGCTCCTTACACCATCTACTACTAGCCCCGCACCACTATCAAATAAAAAGCGCTGGCCGACTTCCTCGTCGACTAGGCCGAGACCCAGTACATGCCTCCAGCGCCTGACTCCACCCATTGGCGAATGCACTTCGACGGCTCCAAGATGCGCACCGGCTTGGGAGCCTGCGTCATCCTCACCTCTCCTAAAGGCGACAAGCTCAAATATGCACTGCAAATCCATTTTGCCGCCTCCAACAACATTGCCAAGTACGAGGCGCTCATTCACGGGCTCCGGCTTGCCAAAGAACTTGGCATCCGCCAGATCTTGTGTTATGGCGACTCGGATTTAGTGGTCCAGCAGTCATCTGGCGACTGGGACGCGAAAGACGCAAATATGGCGAGCTACCGTTTCCTCGTGCAGCAACTCAGCGGGTATTTCGAAGGGTGCGAGTTCCTCCATGTGCCAAGAAACGACAAGGACCAAGCAGACGCCCTAGCACGAATCGGCTCTACCCGCCAAGCGATACCATCTGGCGTCGCCCTTCAACGCCTCCTCAAGCCGTCTGTCAAGCCTTCACCAGAATTAGACTCCATTTTTATGTTGGCTCCTCTCGAAGACGGCGGATCCGACTCCAGAGCTCTGGCAGACGGAACGGGGACTTTGGCGGATGACTCCAAAGCCGCCACAGTCGAGCCTGGCCCGGGGACTGCGGTGGCAGTCTCGAAGATTCCAGAACTCGGCCCAAGGACCGCGCTAGTTGGCCTGGGGACTTTATCAACCCAGCAAGCGGCTGTTGACTCCAACCCGCCGCCTCCCAGCCCAGCCGCCCTTGTCCAAGTCGCAGTTCTGTTAGTCGAAGAAATAATAGCACCCTCATGGGCCGAGCCCGTCCTCAAATTCCTGGGGAACAAAGAGCTACCAACTGATGAGACCTCAGCTCGGCAAGTACAACGCCGGGCGGCAGCCTATACCATAGTCAACAGAGAGCTGGTTAGGTGCAGCGTCACTGGTGTCTACCAGCGCTGCGTAGAGCCAAAGCAAGGCCAGGCGATTCTCAAAGACATCCATCAAGGCGAATGCGGCCACCATGCGGCTTCAAGAGCACTCGTCGCCAAAGCCTTTCAGCACGGTTTCTTCTGGCCGACTGCCTTGGAAGAGACCAAGGAGTTGGTCCAAAAATGCAAAGGGTGCCAGAAGTTCAGCTCTAAGCCGCACCAGCCGGCTTCTGCGCTCAAGACCATCCCCATTGCCTGGCCTTTCGCAGTTTGGGGTCTAGACATGGTGGGACCATTCAAGACAGCACGAGGTGGTTTAACTCACCTACTTGTCGCAGTGGACAAGTTCACCAAGTGGGTGGAAGCGAAGCCAATTAAGAAACTGAACGGTCCGACTGCCGTGACCTTCATCACCGATATCACAATTCGGTATGGCATAGCACACAGCATCATCACCGACAACGGCACAAATTTTGCCAAAGGCGCCTTGGCCCATTTCTGCGCAACATAGGGCATCCAACTGGACCTAGTGTCCGTCGCCCATCCGCAGTCAAACGGCCAAGTGGAACAAGCAAACGGCCTCATCCTGTCCGGCATCAAGCCTCGGTTGATCGAGCCTCTGGAGCGCTCGGCTGGCTGCTGGCTCGACGAGCTGCCAGCCGTCCTCTGGAGTCTGCGCACGACTCCAAACAAGTCAACTAGCTTCACACCCTTCTTCCTCGTCTACGGTGCCGAAGCTGTCATCCCAACAGACATAGAGTTTGACTCTCCACGAGTCACCATGTACACTGAGGAGGAAGCAGAAGAAGCACGACAAGACGGCGTCGATCTGCTGGAAGAGGGCCGGCTGTTGGAACTCAGCCGGTCCAGCATCTACTAGCAGAGCCTACGCCGATACCACAACAGGAAGGTCAGGCCAAGATCTTTCCAAGCAGGCGACCTTGTGCTCTGGCTGATCCAGCGAACAGCTGGCCAGCACAAGCTGTCGGCGCCTTGGGAAGGCCCTTTCATCATCAGCAAAGTATTGGGCAACAATTCATACTACCTGATCGACGCTCAGAAGCCCCGAGCACGCAAGAGGGACGACTCCGGCAAGGAGATAGAGCGGCCATGGAATGCAAATCTCCTCTGAAGATTTTACAGTTGATGCAGTATGTACCACGCTACCTTTTGTATTAAAGTACCAAGACTTCGGGGCCCCCGAGACGAGCTCGGGGACTGCCCTCTTTTGTCTATATGATAAAAATTATGCCTACAAGTATGTTACTCTTCGTCATGCCATTTGGCACCGGGCTCGACAAGTCGACCCGGGGACTTGCCGCCTTGCACTATGAAATGCTTCCTGTAGTCGGATAAGTAGTGTGTAAACGCCTAAACCGTCTCCTGTCAGAAGCCGCAGCTCGCAGAGCGACTGTACGATGGGCAGCAGTAAGGTAGAATGGGCACTCGCATGAAAAATGGCTGAGGACTCAAAGCATAAAACATAGCTCAAGATGGCCTCCAGCCTTTCTCGCAAACCGACTCTCGGATAGTCGAACTGCCGACTCCTATCCAACTTGCTCAAAAAAATCTCTTTAAATTGGCTAAGTACTTGCTTTCCCAAAGTAGCCTAGCACTTGATCCAACAACAGTCCACAGAGCGGCTGTCCGATTGGGAAGGCAGGCAACTAAGAGAAAGCGGCAAAGGAAAAAAGCCAAAAGAACAATGAGTAAGAAAAGATAGATATATATATTTACATAACATAGGCCCTTGGCCGAATTGTCGAGTAGAAGTTCAAAATACACCCTGCGGGTGGAATTGTGTGAATTAACAAGTTCTTCAAAGACTACTGAAGCAGATAAAATAAAAGATACAACGGCAGCTCAGGAGGCAGTAGACGGATTCGGAGGGTCGGAGGAGGCGCCAACGTCAGGCGTCCGGGCAGCCGGCTGGCTAGTCTCGGCTTGATCACCTCCGGCGGCAGTCGACTCGGTCGCACGCAGCTCGTTGCTGGAGGCGCGGTCGGGCTGAGGCTGGCCGTCTGCTCCGCCTTCTGGTGCCTCCGCCTCGTCCCCATCCTCCGCCTCGTCCTCCTCCTCGACGCTGGAGCCAATCACCTCTGCCGAGTCTTCGCCGTAGTCTGGGTTCATCCCAAACCACTCTGGCGGTACCTCCTCGCCGTCTTCAGACCACTCGGGGACGAAGATGCTGGTGTCGGTGTACTCGGCGATCGCCGCAACACGTTTGACGAGGGCATCTTCCGCAGCCGCCAGCTCCGGCTAGGCCTCCGACCGAAGCGTGGCCAACCGGTCTAGATCCAGCCCCGGGTACCACGCCTTAACGAACTCCAAGGCCCGACGCGCTCCAGCCCGGGCCGAAGAGCCCTTCCAGGCCTCAAGACGACCAGCCGCGACCTCCAGCCAGTTGGCCGTCAGGCTGGGGGTGCGCGGAGCCTGCATATCCGGCCAAAGGGCGGCAATCGCCTAGGCACCGACGCGCTGGAGCCGGCGCAGCATCCGGTGAGTCGGCCAGAGGCGAGCCTCGATGCTCAGTATGTGCTCCTCAAGAGTTCGGGGGGCATCGGCGGCGATCTCTGCGCCCTCCGCCCTCCGACCTTCACGGTCAGCCTCGATGGCTTGGATGGCAGCCTGCGACTGCCCAGGGAAGAAGTCTGCACAGACACGAAGAAACGAAGAAGCAAGTCAAAAACCAGGAGTTGGCACGATCTAAGTCGGCAGCTTGCAGAAAGAAAATAAAGAGGCTCACCATCAACGATATCTTCTATCTCATGGAAGCCGGAGGACAGCAGCGCCTCCTTGTCAGACCAGGAGGAGCGCTCGCTCGCGAACTCGGCCAAGAGGGCGGTTTCCGTCTCCTCCGCCTCCCTCTGCGACTTCACAAGTAGCTCCTTCTTCTCTACCAACTGAGTGGCCAGCAGATCGTGCTCTGTGGCGAGCTTGCTGCACTCCTCCCCTTTGGCGCGCAGGGCAGAGTTGGCTTCGCTTAGCTGCTGTTGAAGAGCAGCGTTGGCTCCTGAAGGAAAGGAAGAAAGACAACAGTCGTCAATAAAGTAGGTCGCCGGGGAGATCTGGGTCGGCTGCTCAGCAGCCGGCCCGAATCTCGGGGACTACAGCCCGCGGGTGCGCTAGCGCGCCCCCGCAAAAAAAAGGGGACTTACTCTGGCTCTCCGCCAAGTCGGCGGTCCGCTTGCCCAGCTCTTCAACGTTACGGTTGAAGGCAGTGACGCAGAGGTTGTGGTAATCCTACGACAAACATTTCAGACAAAGTTAGTACCTAGAAGTTCATCAATTGGAGTTCCGGGCCGCCTGCTCAGCAGCCAGCCCGAAACTCGGGGACTACACCCAGTGGGTGCGCTGGCGCGCCCCCACAGAGAGGAGCAAGAAAACAAAGACCAAAGGAAAAAACATACCCGGACGGCTGCTCGCGATGCTAGGAATGCCTTGGTGCAACTCTGGAGAGCGTCGACCTCAGCACGGAGCTTCACTTGGACGTCCAGGAGCGCCCAGTTCAGCGGCCCTATGCCGCCTTCTCGCACCCACCCAACAGGTGCGGTGCTCGTCGCTTCGGCGTCTCGGGCCGCCGAGCTGTCGGTGCCGGCTTCCAGGGGGCGGGGTGCCGAAGTCGCCTTCTCCAGACGACGGCGCGTTGGCGAGCCGACTTGGAGGAGTAGCCTCGCCACGGCCTCGTCTTCGGTCGGCGGCACCGGAGGGTCCGCTGGCTGCTCGCCTTGCGCGTCTTCAGACGGTGACAGAGGCGGCGGCGGAACGTTCGTGTCCGGAGTAGAGGGGTCGCCGCCTTCCCTCCCCTCGATGAGGTTCTCCCCGCCGGCTTCTCCAGTTGGCCCCGTGAACTCCGGAGGCGGCGGCGCAGAGTTCAGCAGGGTGACGAGCAAGGCCGACTGGCGGCGTGTGACTTCCTCAGCCTGTTGCTTCGCCGCGGCGGCGGCTTCGGCCTCCGCTAGTTTTTTCTTGGCGGAGGCCTCCACCCTGTCGGCCTCCGCCTTCTCCAGGCGGAGGGCCTCCTCTTCGTTGCGCCTCTCCTTCGCATTCCGCTCCGTCGCCTCCCGAAGGTCAGCAGCGGGGTCAATCCGCCGAGTGGTGGCGGACGTCTCCGCTGACCCCATGACGGAGGCGGCGGCGACCCGCTCAAGAGAGAGGGGAGCCCTGAAGAAAGAGGGGCAAGCAGAGACTCAGACAAATCACGAAGAAAGAATAAAACTTTGAAGACAGAATACTTATGCGGAGACCAACGGCGGCTTCTTCACTTCCTTAGGGAAGCTGTTGGCCTTCGCGGCTGCCTCATCCCGCCGGGTCGCCGCAGCCGAGCCCTTGGCTTCTTCGGCCAACTACCGAACAAAGTCTGCGCGGCCCTGCGCTTCTTCCCGCCGCCTGGAGCGCCCGGCACAGCAGAAGAGCCCGCGCCAGGCTGGCTGGCTCCTGGCCGATGGCGAGGGGCAACTTCTCCCTCGGCGTTGTCTTTAGGCCAGTCGGCGAAGGTAGCCGAGGGCCTGAAGTCGCCTGCTGTCCCTCCTCCTCCCTCGGCGTCGTCTTCTAGAGCTGCCACCCCTAGATCGGGGTCGTCGACGTTGCTCTCCGCCCGGTCGGCGACGAAATCACGGGCCGGCCCCGAGGTGCCGGCTGGTGGGTGAAGAAGGGGATTCTAACCAAAGCCGACTGGTCAAAACAAAACCCGTCAAGAAGAAGACAATCTAAAGAAAGAAAAGAAAGGCGACTCACCACGGGCGGGGGGGTGGCGCGGGAGTACGGCTCCTTGCCGAATCGCCAGTCCTCCGGGAGCCTGCTGTCCAAGAGGTAGTTCACCATGAGGTCCACCTCTTCGTGAGGCATGTCCTTGGTGCACATCCGACTTGGGTCGCGGTGCCCACTCATCTGACATATCATGTGAGGGCGGCCTTGGAGTGGGAGAACTCAGCGCGAAATGAAGGCGGCCAGCAAGTCCGAACCAGCCAAACCCTCCGACTGCGTCAGCACTCGGAGTCGCGTGATGGCGCCGGCTCCCTCAGGCGTCAGCGACCTGGCCCGATACGACCAGTTGGGCAGTCTCCCAGTCGGCAGGCCGGCTTCGAAAGCTGGCAGGTTGACCCAGTCGCCCCTCGTGGCGACGTTCCTGACGTAGAAGTAGGATCTTTGCCACATCTTCACCGACTTTATCAGCGAGATGGAGGGGAAGGGGTTGTCGGCTCCTGAGGTGCCGAGCTTGGAGAAGATGAACTCCCCCCAGATCTCGAGGGTGGGGAGGACTCCGAGAAAGCCTTCGCACAAGGCCATGAAGGCGGACAGCAGCACCGCTGTGTTGGGGGTGAGGTGGTGCGGCTGGAGGCCATAGAACTCCAAGAAAGACCGGAAAAAGCTACTTGCCGGCAGCCCCAGCCCGCGCAGGCAGTGCGAGCGGAAGATGACCCGCTCGCCCTCCTGCGGGGCGGGGGAAATCTCCCCCTCCGGCGCAAGACGCACCTGCGCGCGATCCTCGCCGGGAAGCCGACGGGTCCGGTGGAGGAACTCGATGTGGTCTTCATGAACTTCGAAACCGTCCCAGGTGCCGGAGCGCACTGGGGGAGGCGTGGCAGCGGAGGAAGAACTCATCGCGAGCTGTCACCGCGGCGTTCGCCGGAGCTTGGGCGTGCGGTAGAGCGAAGAAAAGAAGAGCAAGGAGCAGCAAGGAGGAAGAGAGGGAGGGGTAGTGGGAAGGAAGGGCGCGCGTGCCCCCCTCTTCCCCCTACTTATAGCCCCGTGGGATGCGAAGCCGAGGGGGCGCACGTGGGGATTTTCTACGCCCACAACCCCACGACCCCCACGTTCCACATAAAGTTACTGCGCGTAGTAACTCCACGGGAATCCCAACCGTCCATCGGGACCGCAGCAGATCCGCTCGGGTGCCGAGGCGCGGTAGTGGCGGGCCTCGCCTATGGGCCTGTCCCGTCACGCGCGTGGGCTGGCAGGACGGCCTAGCCACGTGCCCTTGCGTAACAGGCCAAGAACGGGCGGCGGCCTGGAGGCTTAGCTAGCACGCCGCTTAAATCCCACCGCGACATTCGAGATGCTGAGCGAGATGGAATCAAGTGAATCCGAGTTGAGCAAGACCGATTCCTTCTAGTCAGCCCGACAGAAGTCAATCAAGACCATGTGTTGAGCACCCGGAAAGAGAAACTGCTGAGGCTTCTCGGCCGATCGTCCGTGGCGCCTCACCAGCTTCGGGGACTACTGTCGAAGTAATGGGCCACAGGTAGGCCAAGCCGAGTCCCATAACCTTTCAAGACATCGGGGCAGGCTGCGCCCCTCAAGACCCCGGGGCGAAGAGCCGCCTCCTGAGGAGTCGACGGCAGGGCGGCCGACTGCCCGCTCACGGCCGAGTCCCAGGGATGACTTCTAGAGAAGCCGGCTTTGGGGAGTCGGCCGACGACTCCAACAAACCACGACCTCATCGAAGGGGACGGGGCAGGGGCATGGCTACAGTGAAGCCTACTCCCCACCCCTTACCAAGGCCAGGCATGGCCACAGCACGCCGTACCCGGGAAGATCTCCGTGCGGCATGGCACTATTGCCCGACCGGCCCTGACATCAGCACCACAGTACCAAGTCCTTCTCCCACGATGGCTTGTCTGTACGGCCTGGAGGCAGCGGGGCCCACCAGTCAGCGAGACCTCGGGAGACGGCGGGAGAACCGCCAGTCGGACCCGTCGGGAGTCGGCCTGGGGGAGTCGGCCGAGCCCTCCCTCGGGGCCCACGCGCCATTAATCAAGATGAGATGGGGAGTGGCCACAGTGATCGCCCGCTAGGCGGCGGGGGTGTAGCCACGACCCCATGACCAAGCCTATGTCATCAGAAGCACGGCTACAGTAATCAGCGGCCGGCAAGACCCGCCTGTCGGCTCCATACCAGACCAGTCGGCAGGGCCCACCAGCCGGCGGGCCCCAGCAGTCGGCGGAGAAGTCGAAGGTCGGAGGCACTGACGGCGGGGCCTGTGCCTAGTCGAATTACCATTGTACCCCAGAGGGTAGGCCTATATAAACCACCAGGGCACCCATGCAAGGGGTTGGATCCCAGTAGTTCTAAACCATACCAGATAGAAGGAGAGAGCTAGCCTTGCCCTCTTCTACCACCAGAAACAGCTCAAGGAGCAACCGTGTAAACACTTGGCCATATTGATCATGCGGAGACCCCGCAGAGCAGCAGTAGGGGTATTATCTCCCCGGAGAGCCCCGAAGTTGGGTAAGATTCGCCAGCGTGCATGTCTTCGCCTCATCCCGTTTCCAGGCACCGGCGACGTTCTACACGCCCCCACCATGATAAGCCATCCGTTGGCATATGTCGCACCAAACCCCCGACATCGGGGCAGAAAACAAGGGGAGAAGTAGGGTGTGTCACATGCATGGATAGGACATCTAGCAGAAGACTTCCCAACTCGCACAAAACAGTGTATTTGCGTCATCATAGGTTCTTACGGAAAAATCACCCATACCGAAAGATGAAAGATGAATTTGATGGTACGGCAGAGGTAGCTGCAGCCCCAAGACCCTATAAAGGGGTGGTGGTCCACAACATGCCTAAAAAATTAATGTTGTGCTTGGCAAGAACCACCCTTTGATGGTGAAACTAACACCCAAGGATCAAGTGTTTAAGAAGAAATCAGTGTTCTAGAAATTACCTTACTGGGAGATTCTATGTGTATGTCACTGCATCGATGTCATGCACGCAGAGAAGAATGTATGTGAAAGCATCCTTGGTACTCTGCTCAAGATTAAAGGTAAAAGAAAGGATGGTCACGGTTCACGGCTCGATATGCTTGCTGATCAATCACAATGCAAGAGTGAAGCAGAAGGTGATGACAAATTCATCAAAGCTCGCCAGAGTTACAATTTTAGTACAAAAGAAGGAACACAATTCTTCACCTATTTGTTGTCAGTTAAGACACCCTCTTCCTACTCCGCAAACATCATAAGTCTCGTGGATGTGAGCTCAGGTAAAATGAAGTTGGGGCACATGAAGTCACATGATTGCCACGTAATGTTGACACAAATCCTCCCGGTGGCCATCAGGAAACTGATGGACAAAGATATAAGAAACATACTCATTGACATCTGTGACTTCTTCAACCAACTATGGCTGAAAGTTGTAGATCCTGAAGAGTTGGATCATATGCAAGATGATATTGCAAGAATATTGTCCAACCTAGAGATGTTTTCCCACCGTCATTCTTTGATATCATGGTCCATCTTACTATGCACCTTGTGATGAGATAAAGTATTGTGGTCCTGTGTTTCTCCGCAACATGTATCCCTTCAAGCGGTTCATGGGAATCCTAAAGCGCTTTTGTCGAAACCGAAACCATCCAAAGGCAAGCATCCTACAAGGTTATACCGCGGAGGAGGTGGTTGAGTTTTGCACCGAATACATGCAACAAAGACCTATAGGTTTGCCCCTCTCTCACCACGAGGGAAGGCTGAAAGGTAAGCCAGTCCTTGCTGGCACGCAAATGGATGCACCCGGAGAATTGGCAGAGAAAGCCCATTTGACGGTATTGCTTAACAGCCCCGTTCTCATTGCTTATGGTGAAGAACACTTGGCGGAGATACGTCAAAGATTCTTACCAATGGTGCCTTCATCAGAGGTGGTGATGAAGGAGCACACTAAGAACTACGCCGAATGGCTGAAGAATCGTTTGGCACAAGGATCCATCGATGACATTGCTACGTGGTTGGCACAAAAGCCATCACCTACGGTGCTGACGTACCAAGCATATGACACAAATGGATACACGTTCTACACTAAGGAACATGATAATAAGACCTCATATTAGAACAGCTCTGTTTGAATAGAATGCAACCATAAATGAAGCTGATAAAAGGGTATACTATGGAACCATCAAATAGATTTGGGAGCTTGACTATGTGAAAGTTAAGATGACATTATTCAGGTGCCCATGGATCCCTCTTGGTTAGGTAAGGATTGATGAGTACAGGACGACCTGTGTTAATAGGACAAGAATGTCATATCATGCAGACCCATTCATTCTTGCCAGCGATGCTACCCAGATTTTCTTTATGGAAGACCCCTTGCATAAGAACGACCATTTAGCGATGCATGGGAAGAGAAGGGTACTGGGTGTCGACGATGTTGCTGATCAGGACGAGTAAGATGAATTTGATGAGTTGCTAGCCAAGGGATCACGCACCAGTGCAACAGAGAAGAAGTTTAAAATCATCAAAAAACCCAAGTTCGTTCGAGGTCAACTTAATGATCCCAGTTCCCCCATGTACACTGGAATTAAGCTGTAAGACTAGTCTTTATGTCTACCCTGCAACTTAATTCGTTCAATTTAGAACTGTCGTGTGTATTGAATTTGTGAGTTATGCCCAGTTTTCTGTTGATGTAAGAACCGTTAATATGTTGACCTTGATATGCTGTCAGCTCAAGCAATGAATATGAATTGTTTTTTGTTATTATTATTATATCATAGAGGTAGCACACTCAATTGATCTCACAATAGTATGTGTGAACAAAAATATGCAATCTGGTTTGCGAATAGCACACGGTTCGTTGATGAAAGCCGTGTGCCGACCAAACCTCGCCACCACCCCGCCCACGATCTGAGTCGTGCTTTCTGATTGGCTAGAACCCAAACCCCACAGATCGTACGTCTGCACCATTGGATGCTCCCAGATCGAACAGCGATCCTCATCCCTGTCGACAACACATGCAGTTCCGATTGTAATTTTATTTTATGCACAAAATGCACGTTAATATCAAAAAATGTCTTAAATATAGCTAACGTACCTAGAATGCGCCAGAAAATCAAACCCGTGGTATAATGGTGATTGCGTACCGTGGAAATTTTTATGGGGCCAAACGATGAAGTCACCGGCCACATGAGTTTGAATTGACACGTCTCCTTTTGGAAAACCATGATCCTTCATGTGAGATGCTCGGGTTTGGAAGGAGCGGTCATCAAAACTTGTGCCAAACTTTATCAATTTTTTCCACGGGGTTGTGAGAGCACGCCACAGGCACACATCGATTTTGATGATGTCCGAACTCCATCTGAATTTTTTGTAATTAAAATACCAAGTAGGCCTACGCCAGTGGCCGCACCTCGCGGCCGAAATGTTTGAAACTTCTCCCCACTACTCGAACAAACGGATGAAAAATCACAAAGTGACGCACAAATGATCTGTACAGCTTTGCTAGTCTGATAGTAATGGGGTATCATAGCTAGTATCATGCATGCCAACTAGGCAATTTTGATGAGCTGTCATAGAATTAATTAAATGAAGAAAGAGAGGGTTAAGTATCATATCATGAAACCGTATCATAATAAATGTTATGCTACTATGTGTCATATGCATTATTAGAGCAAGTATGTACACAATAAAGTGACATAAGACTAGCCACAATGGGTAGTAACATAGAATGTTACTAGTCTATGTTAGTATCTCTATAGTGGGGAGTAACATATGTGTAGTAACATGCAACACTTTATTTATTAGGCTATAGACTCATCTTGCCTTGAGATGTGTGATGTTACTCAGACTAGCCATAATGGGTAGTAACATAGACTAGTAACATGCCCATGTGTTACACTAGTCTATGTTACTACCTCTATAGTGGGGAGTAACATATATGTGTGGTAACATGCAACACTTCATTTATTAGGCTATAGACACATCTTGCCTTTATATGTACATGTGATGTTACTCATACTACTAGTAAGTAGCTATGTTACTACTTTCCTCTCTTTCTTCATTTATTGCTTGTGGTGCCTCTCCCGAGCATGGGGTTCTCCATAGACAGAAAATGTCCCACCGCCTCAGGCCATGGGGAAAACAAACGCTCCAGTCACATGTTGTTGCGCTCCTTATTGCTTTAACATTCCTATCCCACATTATTATTTGTCATAGGTCTTAGGTTGACCCTGATATGCCGAATCATGCTAGTTACAGAATAATAACATATCTTTAAATTGTTTCGGATGCCTTTTTGCTGTGCGAGATCGAGTTTATTTTGTTTTGTGTGGCGCCAATGGTTCATTCAAATCACCAATGATCATCCATGGATCTTTTTTGGGCTTATTCACTCTAATGACAACCCAATGTGGTGACTCTCCCAAGATTCGGGTTCTCCATAGAAAAAATGCCCCGCCGCCTCATTCCATGAGGAAACAAAACGCTCTGGAGATGTGCGGTTCTGCTCCTTCTTGCTTTAACAGTCCTATGCTGCATAATTGGTTGTCATAGATCATAGGTTGACCTTGTATCCAAATCATGTAGGTAATAACATATTTGTAAATTGTGTCATATGCCTTTTCAATGTGCGAGGCCAAGTTTTTTTCTTTTGCGTGGTGACAATGGTTTGTTCAAGTTACCAATCATCATCCATGGCTCTTTCTCTTTTTGGCTTATTCACACTAATGACGGCCCATGTGGCGCCTCTCCCGAGCATGGGGTTCTCCATAGATAAAAATGCCCCACCGCCTCAGGCCATGGGGAAACAAAGCGCTCTACTCATGTGTGCTTGTGCCCCTTCTTGCTTTAACATATTTCTAAATTGTTTCATCTGCCTTTTCGATGTACGAGGCCATTTTTTTCTTTTGTGTGGTTATAATGGTTCATTCAAGTCACCAATCATCATCCATGGCTCTTTTACTTTTGGGCTTATTCACACTAATGACGACCCCATATGGTGCCTCTCCCGAGCATGGGGTTTTCCTTAGACAAAAAAGTCCCACCGCCCCAGGCCATGGGAAAATAAAACGATCTAGTCATGTGTGGTTTGTTCAAGTCACCAATCATCATCCATGGCTCTGTCGCTTTTGGGATCATTCACACTAACAACTACCCGAAGTGGTGCCTCTCCCGAGCATGGGGTTCTCCATAGCCAAAAATGCCCCGCCGCCTCAGGCCATGGGAAAACAAAACACTCCAGTCACGTGTGGTCTGCCCCTTCTTGTTTTAACATTCCCATCCTACATTATTGGTTGTCATAGCACTTAAGTTGACCCCTATACGCCAAATCATGCAGGTAATAATATATTTCTAGATTGCATCATATGACTTTTTGATGTGTGAGGCTGAGTTTTTTTTGCATGACGACAACGGTTCATTCAAGAAACCAATAATCATACATGGCGCTATCCCTTTGGGCTTATTCACACTAACAGCAACCCCATGTGATACCTCTCCTGAGCATGGGGTTCTCCATAGACAAAAATGCTCCCCTCCCGCCTTACGTCTTGGGGAAATAAAACGCTCCAATAACGTGTGGCCGTGCCCCCTTCTTGCTTTAACATTCCTATCCCACATTATTGGTTGTCATAGGTCTTAGGTTGACCCATATATCCAAAGTCATGCAGGTAATAACATATTTCTAAATTGTTTCACATGTCTTTTCGATATGAGAGGCCGAGTTTTTTGTCTTTTGCGTGGTGACAATGGTTCTTTTAAGTTACCAATCATCATCCATGACTATTTCCCTTTTGGGCTTATTCACAGTAACAATGACCCCTTGTGGTGCCTCTCCCGAGCATTGGGTTCTCCGTAGACAAAAATGCCCTGCCGTCTTAGGCCATGTGGAAACATATAACATTCCAGTCACATGTGGTTGCGCCCCCTTCTTGCTTTAACATTGACATCCCACATTATTTGTTGTCGTAGATCTTAGGTTAGTCCCCTATATGCCAAATCATGCAGGTAATAACATATTTCCAAATTGTTTCATATGCCTTTTCAATATGCGAGGCTGAGTTTTTTTCTTTTGTGTGGCAACAAAGGTTCGTTGAACTCACAAATCATCATCCATGGCTCTTTCGCTTTTGGGCTTATTCACACTAACTACGACCCCATGTGGTGCTCTCCCGAGCATGGGGTTCTCCATAACAATAATGACCCGCCACCTCAGGCTATGGGGAAACGAAATGCTCCTGTCACGTTTGGTTGCACCCCCTTCTTGCTTTAACATTCCTATGCCAAATCATGTGAGGCCGAGTTTCTTTTGTGTGGCGACAAGGGTTCATTCACGTCACCAGTCATCATCCATGACTCTTTCATTTTGGGCTAATTAACACTAACAACAACCCAATGTGGTGCCTCTCCCAAGCATGGGGTGCTCGTTAGACAAAAATGTCCCTCCGACTCAAGCCATGGGGTAACAAAATGCTCCAGTCATGTGTGGTTGCGCCCCTTCTTTATTTATCATTATTATCCCATATTATTGGTTCTCATGGGTCTTAGGTAGACCACACTATGCCAAATCATGCAGGTTACATAATAATAATATATTTTTAATTGTTTCATATGGCTTTTAGTTGTGCGAGGTTGAGTTTTTTCTTTTGCGTGGCGACAATGGTTCGTTCAAGTCACCAATCATCATCCATGGCTCTTTTGCTATTAGGCTTATTCACACAAATGACGACCCACATGGTGCCTCTCTCGAGCATGGGTATCTCCATAGACAAAAATGCTTCGCCGCCTCAGGCCAAGGGAAAACAAAACGCTCCAGTCACATGTGGTTGCGCCCCTTTCTTGCTTTAACATTCCTAACCCACATTATTGGTTGTCATAGGTCTTAGGTTGACCTCTACATGCAAAATCATGCATGTAATAACATATTTCTAAATTGTTTCATATGCCTTTTCGATGTGCCAGGCCGAGTTTGTTTTTCTTTTGGGTGGCGACAATGGTTCGTTCATGTCACCAATCATCATCCATCACTCTTTCGCACTTGGGCTTATTCACATTAACGATTGCCATATATGGTGCCTCTCCCAAGCATGGATTTGTGCATACACAAAAATGCCCCACCGCCTGAGGCCATGGGGATATGAGTGACAAACTCACCAAAGTACCTCGAACCATACAATAATAAATTTAACTCAACATACACTTCCTAGAACATAACAATAGCGATACACGCTTGCCTTTACCAAAATGTAGCAGAGTGTTAAGGCTTAATATCCACCCTAAGATTCTTGACTTTGTCCTCATGTTGTCTAATTTCAGAAATGAAGATGTTTTTTCGGCGATACATGTGTCCGAGGCACACCAAGTAGCGAACTATTGCTACATCTTGAGCTTGCGTTGGTTTTTCCCTTGAAGAGGAAAGGGTGATGCAACAAAGTAGAGTAAGTATTTCCCTCATTTTTTAGAACCATGGTATCAATCTAGTAGGAGACAACGCGCAAGTCACCAAATACCTGCACAAACAAACAACAACTTGCACCCAACTTGATAAAGGGGTTGTCAATCTCTTCACAGTTACTTGCAAAGGTGAGACCTGATAGAGATAAATAAATAGTAAAGTAAATATTTTTGGTATTTTTGGTTTATAGATCGGAAAGTAAAAGATTGCAAAGGAAGTAAATCAGAAACTAATATGATGGAAACTAGAAGATTATATGATGGAAAATAGACCCCGGGGCCATAGGTTTAACTAGAGGCTTATCTCAAGATAGGGAATATTACGGTGGGTGAACAAATTACTGCCGAGCAATTGATAGAAAAGCGCAAAGTTACGACGATATTTAAGGCAATGATCATGAATATAGGCATCATGTCTGTGTCAAGTAGGCCAAAGCGATTCTGCATCTACTACTATTGCTCCACACATCGACCGACTCCTGCCTGCATCTAGAGTATTAAGTTCATGAAGAACAGAGTAACACATTAAGTAAGATGACATGATGTAGAGGAATAAACTCAAGCAATATGATGTAAACCCCATCTTTTTATTCTCGATGGCAAAAATACAATACATGCCTTGCTGCCCCTACTATCACTGGAAAAGGACACCCCAAGATTGAACCCAAAGTTGAGCACTTCTCCCATTGCAAGAAAAAACAATCTAGTTGGCCAAACCAAATTGATAGTTCGAAGAGACTTGCAAAGATATTGTCGGAGTTATTGGCGACAGGTATCCCGAAGACGGCAAGACGATATTTCAAGACATCGGGGCTAGCAGAGCCCCTCAGTCCGACTACCCGGCCGGCTGCTGGCTGCTGACTGCTCCACCAGACCGGCTGCTGGCTGCTGGCTGCGGACTACTCCGCTAGGCCGGCTGCTGGCTGCCCACTGCTCCACCAGGCCGGCTGCTGGCTGCCGACTGCTCCACCTGGCCGGCTGTTGGCTGCCGACTGCCCGGCCACCCCTGCCGGTCGCTGGCTGCCGACTGCTCCAACCAACCGGCTGCCCGAAGTCAACTGCAGCCTGACATGGCCCCGACATGACGACCGTACCCGACACTGTTCACGTATCACCCCAGCCATCATGTACAGTGTCCCTTGTCCCTGGGCACTATTTATGAAGTGACCCAGGGGACAAGGATGACACCCCACCATACCCCCTTGCTCCCATGCCACCACATAGCTTACATGTTAAGCTAGCCATGCCTATATAAGGCGCACACACACATCCATCCATCCATCGGGAGGACACAACACACACGCATGAGCATACACATGCTCATGGCCATGAGCCATGAGCATGGCCGGCCACTAGAGCATGCCACATACATGCATATATGAAATCAGATGCCTGTGGCACCATTTTCAGATATGGCTCCAGGAGCACTCTGTACCAGATATACCAGATATACTCAGACATGCAGGAGTAGGGGTATTATCTCTCCGGAGAGCCCCGAACCTGGGCAAACTACCGCGTGCTATTCGCATACCCGCTCCCGGGCCTATCAGCAGCAGTCTTGCTCTCACACGAAGCCACCTTGTGGCATATGTCGTCCTGCACCCCCCGTGAGAATACCACGACATTTGGAGCCCACCGTGGGGCGGTACTATGCTACCACGCTGCTGCTGGTTTCGCAGTCCGGGCGGGACCATCTTCGCCATCACCGCCGCGGCGTCGCGCCGTCTCTCCGGTAGCGCTCGAGCGGCCGTGTGGGACGGCGCGTCCTTGTCGTCGGCCTTGCTGCCTTCGTCATCACCACCGTCGCGACGCCGGACGTCCATCTGCGCGCGGGCCTCGCTTCGGTTGGCCGCATCCATCCACGCGCCTCTCGCGTTTGCTCCCCTCACATGTTGCGACTTGTTGCGGCCGAAATGCACGTTCACTCCTCTATATACCAGCTATGCAAGCTAGCTAGATGGAAGTCACAATGGCTGGGCGAAAGGTCATGCAATTCCTAGACACAAGCTAGATAATGGCCATGCTCCACCCATACACTAGTCATACATGCCCAGTACACGAGCCCATTTTCGCCCGCACGGGCATGCAGCCAACCAGGCTGGCCTCTTGCTCCGACGCGGCTGCGCCGCAACGCCGTGCCTTCCTGCGCGTGCCGCCTCCCCCAACTTGCCTTGGTCACGCCCGTGTGCGTTGAGCCCTCCAGCGCTGTCCCTCCATTTGCCACTGCTGCTGCTAGTTCCTACTGCCGTCGATGTTGCCTGCTGGAACGCTGCCATGCAGAGGCTGGCCCCGGCCAAGTCGCACCAGCCCCGCGGGCTGCTCTGCCTCGCTCCGCTCCACCCATTGCCTAGCTCTCCTGCCGCTGCTTATCGCTCGCCTCCAGTCGCTTCGGCCTGACCTCCTCCGTCGGTTGTCCTGCGTCTGACTATCCTGCCGCTCAGGATCGCTGCTGCTGCGCCCCGCTCGCCTTCGACCCCGTCGACCCCGTGCGTCATCATGGCCCGCGGCTCCCCAGCGCCCTCTGCACCTGTGCCGCACAAGCTCGCCGGGACATGTCCATCCGTCCGGCTCCCGCTGCGCGCGCCACTAGCTGGCCCCGGCTCCATCCAAGTCCGCGCGTTTCCCGGTCTCCTTCCGCCCCGACGGAGCCTTCGGCGCCCAGCCGCGCCGCCTCGCTCCACCCGGCTGCCGGCTTGCCGCTGCGGCTGACCGCGGATGCCTCCCGTCGCCTGCACCGCTCCCGCACCCGGCCGCCGGGTCGCCCAGTACCGACTTTACCCCGCCAGTCGGCCTCCGCATCCGGCGTCGACTCCACCTCGCCGGGACACCTCGCCACTGTGCCCCGCGTCAGTCCGACTCCTTCTCCGGCACCCGCGCCCGGCAACCTGGCCGCATGCCGGCTCCGCCTCACCTCCACCCTGCGCCACTCCGGCCTCCCCACCTATGCGCGTCAGCCCTGGGCCGGCTCCCATGCGCCGCCTCGCCCCGCGACCGCGCGGCCCTGCCCTTGCGTCCGCCGGCTCCCCGTCGCCGTGCGTGCCGGCTCCACCTCACCTCCGCCTGGTCCGCCCGGCCGGGCCGCCTCCGCCCGCGGCCGGCTCGCTGCGCCGCTCAACGCCGGCCTCTCCCATGGCGTCGGATCCGTCCCCTTCTGCTTCACCCCCGCGCGGGCTGCCGCTCCAGCCGGCCGCAGCCCCGCACCTCCCGTGCCGCTCCAGCCGCCTACTTCGGCCGGCTGCTCCACGCTGAGATAAAGAAAGAAGTAAAGAAGGTGGCCGGGTGGTGGGGTCCGGCTGCTCGCACGGAGTCAGATAAAAAAAGAGGTCTGGCTGCCCGCGTGGAGTCGGACAGAAAGAGAAAAGAAGAGCGAAGTGCCGGCTGAAAAAGGCAAAGAGCGAAGTGCCTAGCTGTCTCTAAGAAAAAAGAGAGAGAAGCGCCCAAGCCGTCTGGAAAGATAAAAAAAAGAAAGTCCGACTGTCCAGTCGGATGAAAAAAGAAATATGCGTCCGGTTGCCCACAGCCGGACAAAGAGAAGAATAAAAAAGACAAAATAGTCACCGGGAGATCCGGCCCGACTGCTCTGCAGTCGGCCCGAATCTCGGGGGCTATATCCAGCGGGTGCGCTGACGCGCCCCCGCGAAGAAGACAAAGTAGTTGCCGGGAGATCCGCCCCGACTGCTCAGCAGTCGGTCCAAATCTCAGGGGCTACACCCAGCGGGTGCGCTGATGCGCCCACAAAGAAGACAAAGTAGTTGCCGGGAGATCCGGCCCGACTGCTCAGCAGTCGGCCCAGATCTCGGGGGCTACACCCAGCGGGTGCGCTGACGCGCCCCCGCGAAGAAGAAGACAAAGTAATTGCCGGGAGATCCGGCCCGACTGATCAGCAGTCGGCCCAGATTTCGGGGGCTACACCCAGCGGGTGCGCTGACGCGCCCCCACGAAGAAGAAGACAAAGTAGTTGCCGGGAGATCCGGCCCGACTGCTCAGTAGTCGGCCCAGATCTCGGGGGCTACACCCGGCGGGTGAGATGACGCGACCCCGTGAAGAAGAAGACAATGTAGTAGCCGGGAGATCCGGCCTGACTGCTCAGCAGTCGGCCTAAATCTCGGGGGCTACGCCTAGTGGGTGCGCTGGCGCGCCCCCACGGAAGATTGCAAACAAGAGAAGAGTTTTGTCCGGCTGCCAGCAGCCGGCAGAAAAAAAGAGAAGAAAAAGGCGCTGCAAGACGCCTCGCCGCCTGGCCGGTCGAGCCTGACCGGCCGGGTCCCCCCCTTCGAGCACCCGGAGGCTCGAAGGCTGCACCCAGCGGGTGCACCTATGCGCTCCGCGAGCGCCGAGCCATGCCGACTGTCTTCGGCAAACTCCGCCTCGGCTAAACGAAAACCAATGTGAGCTCCTCACCCTCATATTTTTGCACCATGCAAGTACGGATAACCCCGGGTGATGCTCGGGGAGCCATCTCCGCATTTCATTACAGCTACATCACTGTTCGCCCCGGCGCCAGCCAGAGTTGTCCGGAGGCTGGCCGCTTGGCCTGAGACGTTAGTTCCCGCAGACGGCTTAGTACCGTGCGCGGTACCAAAGGGCCACTCTTAGTCACAGAATGCAGAGCGGCTGTCCAACTAGGAAGAGTGAACGCTGGAGGCCACCCATGCGAAAAATGTCCGGGAAGAAAAACGGTTCGGGCGACCCGGACGTTTCCTTTACAAGTATCTGCTCGGTTAAATCCACTCCCAGAGTCTGAGTACTATACACTCCGCTTCGCGGCCCATTCTCAACCACAGACCACAAAGCGGTTGTCCGGCAAGCGAGAGCACAAGCCAAAAAGCGGAGGGAACACGAAAAAGATTGAAGGGGGCTCAGACGTGTTGGGGAACGTAGCAGAATTTTAAAATTTTCTACGCATCACCAAGATCAATCTATGGAGTCATCTAGCAACGAGGGAGAGAGGAGTGCATCTACATATCCTTGTAGATCACGAGCGGAAGCGTTCAAGAGAACGGGGTTGGTGGAGTCGTACTCGACGTGATTCAAATCACCGATGACCTAGTGCCGAACGGACGACACCTCCGCGTTCAACACACGTACGTTTGGGAGACGTCTCCTCCTTCTTGATTCAGCAAGGGGGAAGGAGAGGTTGATGAAGATCCAGCAGCACGACGGGGTGGTGGTGGAAGCAACGGTGATCTCGGCAGGGCTTCGCCAAGCGTTGGGAGACGGAGGAGTGTCACGGGAGGGAGAGGGAGAGGCCAGGGGCTTGACTGCGGCTGCCCTCCCTCACCCCCACTATATATAGGGTGCCTAGGGGGGGTGCCGGCCCTAGGATCCAATCTCCTAGGGGGGGCGGCGGCCAAGGGGTGCCTTGCCCCCCAAGGCAAGGGTGGCACCCCCACCCCTAGGGTTTCCAACCCTAGGCGCAGGGGGAGGCCCAAGGGGGGGCGCACCAGCCCACTAGGGGCTGGTTCCCCTCCCACTTCAGCCCATGGGGCCCTTCGGGATAGGTGGCCCCACCCGGTGGACCCTTGGGACCCTTCCGATGGTCCCGGTACAATACCGATGACCCCGAAACCTCCCCGATGGCCGAAACTGCACTTCCTATATATAAATCTTTACCTCCGGACCATTCCGGAACTCCTCGTGACGTCCGGGATCTCATCCGGGACTCCAAACAACTTTCGGGTTACCGTGTGCTAATATCTCTACAACCCTAGCGTCACCGAACCTTTAGTGTGTAGACCCTACGGGTTCGGGAGACATGTAGACATGACCGAGAAGCCTCTCCGGTCAATAACCAACAGCGGGATCTGGATACCCATGTTGTCTCCCACATGATCCACGATGATCTCATCGGATGAACCGTGATGTCGAGGATTCAATCAATCCATATACAATTCCCTTTGTCAATCGGTACGTTACTTGTCCGAGACTCGATCGTCGGTATCCCAATACCTTGTTCAGTCTCGTTACCGGCAATTCACTTTACTCGTACTGTAATGCATGATCCCGTGGTCAACCACTTGATCACATTGAGCTCATTATGATGATGCATTACCGAGTGGGCCCAGAGATACCTCTCCGTCATACGGAGTGACAAATCCCAGTCTCGATTCGTGCCAACCCAACAGACACTTTCGGAGATACTTGTAATGTACCTTTATAGTCACCCAGTTACGTTATGACGTTTGGCACACCCAAGGCACTCCTACGTTATCCGGGAATTGCACAATCTCATGGTGTAAGGAAATGATACTTGACATTCAGAAAAGCTACAGCAAACGAACTACACGATCTTTGAGCTAAGCTTAGGATTGGGTCTTGTCCATCACATCATTCTCCTAATGATGTGATCCCGTTATCAATGACATCTAATGTCCATAGTTAGGAAACCATGACTATCCTTTGATCAACGAGCTAGTCAACTAGAGGCTCACTAGGGACGTGTTGTGGTCTATGTATTCACACATGTATTACGATTTCTAGATAACACAATTATAGCATGAACAATAGACAATTATCATGAACAAAGAAATATAATAATAACCATTTTATTATTGCCTCTAGGGCATATTTCCAACAGTCTCCCACTTGCACTAGAGTCAATATTCTAGTTACATTGTGATGAATCGAACACCCATGCAGTTCTGGTGTTGATCATGTTTTGCTCTAGGGAGAGGTTTAGTCAACGGATCTGCTACATTCAGGTCCGTATGTACTTTACAAATCTCTATGTCCCCATTTTGAACACTTTCACGAATGGAGTTGAAGTGACGCTTGATATGCCTGGTCTTCCTGTGAAACCTTGGCTCCTTGGCAACAGCAATAGCTCCAGTGTTGTCACAGAAGAGAGTAATCGGGCCCGACATATTGGGTATGACTCCTAGATCAGTAATGAACTCCTTCACCCAGACTGCTTCTTGTGCTGCCTCCGAGGCTGCCATGTACTCCGCTTCACATGTAGATCCCGCCACAACGCTTTGCTTGCAATTGCACCAGCTTACTGCCCCACCATTCGAAATATACACGTATCCGGTTTGTGACTTAGAGTCATCCAGATCTGTGTCGAAGCTAGCATCGACATAACCCTTTCCGACGAGCTCTTCGTCACCTCCATAAACGAGAAACATTTCCTTAGTCCTTTTCAGGTACTAAAGGATATTCTTGACCGATGTCCAGTGTTCCATGCCGGGATTACTTTGCTACCTTCCTACCAAACTTATGGCAAGGTTTACATCAGGTCTGGTACACAGCATAGCATACATGATAGACCCTATGGCCGAGGCATAGGGGATGACACTCATCTTTTCTCTATCTTCTGCCATGGTCGGGCATTGAGCCGTGCTCAATCTCGTACCTTGCAATACAGGCAAGAACCCCTTCTTTGACTGATCCATTTTGAACTTCTTCAATATCTTGTCAAGGTACGTACTCTGTGAAAGACCAATGAGGCGTCTCGATCTATCTCTATAGATCTTGATGCCTAATATATAAGCAGCTTCTCCAAGATCCTTCATTGAAAAACACTTGTTCAAGTAGGCCTTTATGCTTTCCAAGAATTCTATATCATTTCCCATCAACAGTATGTCATCCACATACAATATGAGAAATGCTACAGAGCTCCCACTCACTTTCTTGTAAATGCAGGCTTCTCCATAAGTCTGCATAAACCCAAACGCTTTGATCATCTCATCAAAGCGAATGTTCCAACTCCGAGATGCTTGCACCAGCCCATAAATCGAGCGTTAGAGCTTGCACACCTTGTCAGCATTCTTAGGATCGACAAAACCTTCCGGCTGCATCATATACAATTCTTCCTTAAGGAAACCATTAAGGAATGCCGTTTTGACGTCCATTTGCCATATCTCATAATCATAGAATGCGGCAATTGCTAACATGATTCGGACGGACTTCAGCTTCGCTACGGGTGAGAAAGTCTCATCGTAGTCAACCCCTTGAACTTGTCGATAACCCTTAGCGACAAGCCGAGCTTTATAGATGGTCACATTACCATCCGCGTCTGTCTTCTTCTTAAAGATCCATTTATTTTCTATGGCTCGCCGATCAACGGGCAAGTCAGTCAAAGTCCATACTTCATTTTCATACATGGATCCTATCTTGGATTTCATGGCTTCCAGCCATTTGTCGGAATCCGGGCCCGCCATCGCTTCTTCATAGTTCGAAGGTTCACCGTTGTCTAACAACATGATTTCCAAGACAGGGTTGCCATACCACTCTGTTGCGGAACGTGTCCTTGTGGACCTACGAAGTTCAGTAGCAACTTGATCTGAAGTTTCATGATCATCATCAACTTCCTCTCTAGTCGGTGCAGGCACCTCAGGAACATTTTCTTGAGCTGCGCCACTTACCGGTTCAAGAGGTAATACTTCATCAAGTTCTACCTTCCCCACACTTATTTCTTTCGAGAGAAACTCTTTCTCTAGAAAGGACCCATTCTTGGCAACAAAGATCTTGCTTTCGGATCTGAGGTAGAAGGTATACCCAATAGTTTGTTTAGGGTATCCTATGAAGACGCATTTTTCCGACTTGGGTTCGAGCTTTTCAGGTTGAAGTTTCTTGACATAAGCATCGCATCCCCAAACTTTTAGAAATGACAGCTTAGGTTTCTTCCCAAACCATAATTCATATGGTGTCGTCTCAACGGATTTCGACGGAGCCCTATTTAAAGTGAATGCGGCAGTCTCTAAAGCATAGCCCCAAAATGATAGCGGTAAATCAGTAACAGACATCATAGATCGCACCATATCTAATAGAGTGCGATTACGATGTTTGGACACACCATTACACTGAGGTGTTCCAGGCGGCGTTAGTTGTGAAACTATTCCAAATTTTCTTAAGTGTGTGCCAAATTCGTGACTCAAGTATTCTCCCCATGATCTGATTGCAAGAGCTTGATTTTCCTATCACGTTGATTCTCAACCTCACTCTGAAATTCCTTGAACTTCTCAAAGGTCTCAGACTTGTGTTTCATTAAGTAGACATGCCCATATCTACTCAAGTCATCAGTGAGGGTGAGAACATAACGATAGCCACCGCGAGCCTCAACACTCATTGGACCGCACACATCAGTATGTATGATTTCCAATAAGTTGGTTGCTCGCTCCACTGTTCCTGAGAGCGGAGTCTTGGTCATTTTACCCATGAGGCATGGTTCGCACGTGTCAAATGATTCGTAATCAAGAGACTCTAAAAGTCCATCTGCATGGAGCTTCTTCATGCGTTTGACACCTATGTGACCAAGGCGGCAGTGCCACAAGTATGTGGGACTATCATTATCAACCTTACATCTTTTGGTATTTACACTATGAATATGTGTAGCATTACGCTCGAGATTCATTAGGAATAAACCATTCACCATCGGATCATGACCATAAAACATATCTCTCATATAAATAGAACAACCATTATTCTCGGATTTAAATGAGTAGCCATCTCGTATTAAACGAGATCCTGATACAATGTTCATGCTCAAAACTGGCACTAAATAACAATTATTGAGGTTTAAAACTAATCCCGTAGGTAAATGTAGAGGTAGCGTGCCAACGGCGATCACATCGACCTTGGAACCATTCCCGACGCGCATCGTCACCTCGTCCTTCGCCAGTCTCCGTTTATTCCTCAGCTCCTGCTTTGAGTTAAAAATGTGAGCAACCGCACCGGTATCAAATACCCAGGAGCTACTACGAGTACTGGTAAGGTACACATCAATTACATGTATATCACATATACCTTTCGTGATGCCGGCCTTCTTGTCCGCTAAGTATTTGGGGCAGTTCCGCTTCCAGTGACCACTTCCCTTGCAATAAAAACACTCAGTCTCGGGCTTGGGTCCATTCTTTGGCTTCTTCCCGGCAGCTTGCTTACCGGGCGTGGCAACTCCCTTGCCGTCCTTCTTGAAGTTCTTCTTACCCTTGCCTTTCTTGAACTTAGTGGTTTTATTCACCATCAACACTTGATGTTCCTTTTTGACTTCTACCTCTGCTGATTTCAGCATTGCAAATACTTCAGGAATGGTCTTTTCCATCCCTGGAACAACAATCCGGCGGGTGGTGTTGATGACGCTCAGGGAGTGGTGGACCGGGCCCGCGCGCGCAGGGAGGCCGAGTTAGCCGCACAGCATCAGGCTTGGCAGCTCACGCCGGTTCGTCCAACCACCTTGACTGAACCTGGTGTTACTTCCAGTTCGTTGGGGGTGCCTTGCCTTATCCCCGCTTTACGCAACATGCGCCTTCCCAAGGATTTCAAAGGCCCGCGCAAGGTACCAAATTACACGGCGGATCAACCTCTAGAGACATGGGTGGAGAGCTATGAGATGGCCATGGAGATGCTTGATGTGGATGACGCGGCGTGTGCAAAATACTTCACCATGATGCTCGAAGGAACGGCCCGTACTTGGTTAAAAAGCTTGCCGGCTAATTCTATCAGTTCATGTGCCCAATTACGGGCCCGGTTTATCAGCAATTTCAAAGATACCTGTAAACAGCCTATGTCGATAGTGGACTTAGCTGCATGCGTCCAGGAGGAAGGAGAATCAATGACTCATTGGGTGCGTCGGGTTTCACAAGTGTTGCACTCCTCGGACCGCATCAACGCTGACACCGCAGTATTAACCCTAGAGGGCAACTGCCGGTTTGGACCCCTGAAGCTGAAGTTGGGACGGATGAAGCATCATTGCACCGAATGGGGACTCTCATGGCCGCTTTGGTGAAATATGCTGATTCTGATAGTACCAAGGATCCTGAATCTGATGAGGACAAGACAGGGAAAGGAAAGAAGAACAGCAGCTCCAAAGGTCAGCAGCATCACTGGGTAGGCAATGGCGGAGGAGGCAAGTGTAAAGCGGATGGTAACATGGACTTTGTGGCTAATACCAACGCACAGAACAATGGCCAGCGACGCAAGGGTAGGCCAAAAAATCGTAGCGGGGCACCCAATCCTAACCCAAACTGCCTAAACTATCTGCTAAGCCAGCCCTGTCCAAGACATGGGACGAAGGAGGAACCAGCAAACCACCTTTGGAAGGATTGCTTTATTATACAGGAGTTCAAGAATTCTAATAATTTCCGGTATGATCATGAATCTGGCGATGGCTCAGGGTCCGGGCCGGGTTACGGTGGAGGAAGTTCCGGTTCAGGATTTAATGGTAATCCGGGCGGAAGTAATGGTCAAAATAATCGGAACAACCAGGGTGGTTACAACCAACAGCAGCAACAGTCAGGTTACCAGAGCAACCCAAAGCAGTTGAGTAGTGGGCAGTACCATGTCTTTAGCACTAGCTTGGACAAGCGAGACCGGAAGGTTCAGAGGCGGGCAGTTAACTCAGTTGAACCGGCCATACCCCGTTATCTACGTTGGTCTGAACAGCCGATCATATGGAGCAGAGAGGATCACCCACCCCAGGTCGATAATCCGGGTCAGTTGGCTCTAGTGGTGGCACCTCAGGTGGGAGGTTATAAGTTCACCAAGGTGCTCATGGATGGAGGGAGCAGTATTAACATCCTGTACTATGAGACCTTCCGTCATATGGGACTAATAGATAAGAATCTCAAACTGTCTAATACAGTATTCCACGGTGTAGTGCCCGACAGATCAGCATACCCCGTTGGTAAGATAGCTCTGGAAGTGGTCTTTGGGGATGATCATGATTCCAGGTCAGAGACATTGACATTTGAGGTGGTGAAAATCCAAAGTCCATATCATGCCCTGTTTGGGCGACCGGCATACGCCAAGTTTATGGCCCGGCCCTGTTATGTGTATTTGCAGCTTAAGATGCCGGGTCATAAGGGGACAATAACGGTTCATGGAAGCCTCAAAATTGCTTTGGAATGCGAGGAAGGAGATGCGGCTTATGTAGAGTCGGTTTGTGCCACCGAGGAGTTGAAATACTATAAAGACAATGTTGATCCGGCGGACATGACTCCATTGAAGAAGCCAACTACAGAGCATGATCCGGCCCTGAAGTTTAAATCGGCAGCAGAGACTAAGCTTGTTGACTTCGTACCTGGCGATTCGTCCAAGCAGTTCAGCATCAGTGCCAACTTGGATCCGAAATAGGAAAGCACGCTCATCGAGTTCATCCGTGAGAATCAGGACATTTTCGCATGGAAACCTTCCGACATGCCAGGTGTACCGAGGCAACTCGCTGAGCACACACTTAATGTGGATCCTAAATATAAACCGGTGAAACAGTTCCTCCGCCGGTGTAACGAAGAAAGGCGCAAGGCGATTGGAGAAGAGGTAGCCAGGCTCTTAGCAGCTGGATTTATTATTGAAGTTTTTCACCCTGAGTGGCTTGCCAATCCGGTGCTGGTCCTCAAGAAAAATGGCACCTGGCGCATGTGTGTGGATTACACAGATCTTAATAAGGCTTGTCCGGCAGATCCTTTTGCCCTCCCCCATATTGATCAAATCATTGATGCTACGGTGGGTTGTGAGCGTTTAAGTTTTTTGGATGTGTATTCTGGCTATCATCAGATCAAAATGGCAGTTAAGGACCAGGAGAAGACATCATTTATAACTCCCTTTGGAGCCTTCTGCTATGTGTCTATGCCCTTCGGGCTCAAGAGTGCCCAGGCAACTTACCAACGGTGTGTACAAAATTGTCTTCACAAGCAGATTGGCTGTAATGTACACGCTTACGTGGATGATATCGTCGTTAAATCCAGGGAGAAGGAGACTCTGATTGATGATTTGAAAGAAACCTTTGATAATCTGAGAACATACAAGATGATGCTTAATCCGGACAAGTGTGTCTTTGGTGTACCGGCGGGCAAGCTATTGGGTTTTCTAGTGTCCAACAGGGGAATTGAGGCTAATCCGGAGAAGATCATGGCTATCACCTCCCTGGCTAAACCGAAATGTATCAACGATGTTCAGCGCCTGGCAGGCAGGATTGCTTGCTAAGCCGGTTTATCAGTCGCCTGGGTGAGAAGGCAATCCCTTTGTACCAGATGTTGAAAAAGGCGGATCAGTTTGTCTGGAGTTCTGCTGCTGATGAAGCATTTGAGGACTTAAAGCGGCAATTGGCCAATCCGCCTGTGCTCGCCGCTCCCATTGACAAGGAGCCGTTACTGCTATATGTTGCTGCTAATGTTCGGGCGATCAGTGTAGCTATTGTAGTGGAGCGAAAGGAGGCAGGTAAGGAGCATCCAGTTCAACGTCCGGTCTATTACATCAGCGAGGTGCTCATTGAGTCCAAGCAAAGGTATCCGCATTGGCAGAAGCTGGTGTATGGCATTTTTATGGCAAGCCGGAAGCTTAAACAATATTTCCAAGGGCACTCAATTACGGTGGTCAGTCTGCTCCTTTGGGAGATATCATCCAGAACCGGGAAGCAACTGGCCGGATTGCAAAGTGGGCCATAGAGCTGGGGCCGTACGGTTTGAAGTATGTGCCTCGGACAGCGGTTAAGTCTCAAGCACTTGTTGATTTCATCAATGATTGGACGGAAATGCAGGCACCTGAAGAAAAACCGGATCATACGTATTGGACCATCCATTTTGACGGATCCAGGCAGTTGGAAGGCTCGGGGGCTGGAGTCATATTAACTTCCCCACGAGGTGATAAGTTTTGTTATGTTCTCCCTTTAATGTTCCCTTGTACTAACAATGCAGCTGAGTATGAAGCCTTGCTCCATGGTCTCCGGATGGCTAAGGAGATGAATCTAAGTCGAGTTAAGTGCTTCGGTGACTCGGACCTTGTGGCCCAGCAAGTGTCTGGCACTTGGGACTCCAAAGACCCACTCATGGCAGCATATCGTCGTGAGGTGGATACTGTCGCAGGTTATTTCAAAGGCTATTAGGTGGATCACGTGGACCGGCGGAAAAATGAAGCGGCAGACGCTTTAAGCCGGCTGGGCTCTCAGCGCAAACCGGTCCCACCCAATGTTTTTCTGGATGTGCTGCACAACCCGTCGGTCAAGATCCCTGGTGAAGAGGATTTGGCTATTCCTGATCCGGAGGCTCGATTGGTGGCGGCTCTTCATATTATTCCGAATTGGACGCTTCCTTACCTGGCGTACAAGAACCGGGGTGAGTTGCCAGAGGATGAGATTCTAGCCCGGCAGATAATCCGGCGATCCAAGTCCATGGTTGTCATCAACGGCGAGTTGCATCATTGCAGTATATCAGGAGCTTTTCAACGCTGCGTGTCTCCTGAAGAAGGCTGTGAAATCTTGCGTGAGATCCACGAAGGAGATTGTGGCCACCATGCCGGTTCAAAGTCTCTGGTGGCTAAAGCGTTTCGCCATGGTTATTATTGGTTAACTGCTCATGCTGATGCGGAGGATCTGGTCAGACGATGTGATGGTTGCCAAAGGTTTTCAAGGCGTGCTCATGTACCGGCCCAAGAATTGAGAATGATTCCAATTACTTGGCCGTTTGCGACTTGGGGGCTGGATATGGTTGGGCCTTTCAAAAGGTCCAAAGATAAGAAGACCCACCTCCTGGTGGCGGTTGACAAGTTTACAAAGTGGGTGGAGGCGGAACCTATTAGCAAGTGTGATGCGGCCACGGCGGTTCAGTTCATCAAAAATGTGATTTTCCGGTTTGGTTTTCCGCATAGTATTATCACAGATAATGGTACCAATTTATCCAAAGGTGCTATGAAGGAGTTCTGCGAATGGGAGCACATCCGGCTCGACGTCTCATTAGTGGCACATCCACAGTCCAGCGGTCAAGCAGAAAGAGCTAATCAAGAGATATTAAGAGGCATCAAGCCCCGGCTCATGGTTTCTTTGCAGAGAATGCCAGGTTGTTGGGTAGAAGAATTACCATCCGTGCTATGGAGCATCAATACAACACCCAACAGATCAACAGGATACACACCGTTCTTCATGGTTTATGGAGCGGAGGCGATTCTTCCTAGTGATATCCGCCATGATTCACCTTGTGTCACGACTTATATTGAAACGGACAATGAGACAGCACGGCAAGATGCTTTGGACCGGTTGGATGAAGAGCGTGACATCGCACCCACCCGATCGGTGATTTACCAGCAGGATCTTCGTCGTTATCATAGTCGCCGGGTCAGAACCAGAACCTTTCAGGAAGGAGATTTGGTGCTTCGGCTCATCCAAGATCAGACTAATATGCATAAGCTATCCCCACCTTGTGAGGGGCCTTTCGTGGTCAGCAAGAATCTGCACAACGGGTCGTACTATCTGATCGATATTCGAGAGCATAAGGACTCACGTACATCAGAGGAGGAGACTAACAGGCCGTGGAATATAGCTCATTTTTGGCCTTACTACACCTAAGCCATTGGCTACACTTTTGTACATATTACGACAATGTATATATTATGATTAAATATAATAAACTAGAACCTTAGCTAAAGCGGGATATCTGTTCTTTTACATCATGTGAGGTTACACGGAGTTGCTCTAAAGCGGCCTCCGGCTTACCCCTTGAGTTCGCTTTGCTAAAAGCATCGTGTTATATCACTTGGAGGATTGGTCGTGTCTGAACCAATACCATGCCTCTTGATAGGCGAGAGCCACCAGATCACTTGGGGACTTGGTCATGTCTGAACCAGTCATGCCTCTTGGTCGGCCTGAGGCCACAGAATCACTTGGGGGCTTGGTCGAACCCGAACCATGACCACGCCATTTGGTCGGCATAAATGCCACAGTTTCATCTGGGGACCTGGCTGACTAGAACCATAGTTACACCTAACGGGAACTTGGTCGTGTTTAGCCATGGTAACGCCATTTGATCAGCTTAAATAAAACTTTTCTTTTGCTTCATACTTTTCTTTGAAGTTTTTTTTTGCTTTTCATTGTGTTTCTTAAACTGATAAAAAAAATCAATTAACGGAACACAGTTCACGTCAATCCGGAGACTATTTGACCGGTTTGATCCATGTTGTTAACATCCTCTTATGGAGTAACACAGTGTTTATTATAACCCGGCACGGTTTACAATGGTAAACCGGCGTTGTATATATATATATACAGGAGCTGTCATCTCCTCCAAACAGTGTGGGTTTGCAAAACTCCGCTTCAAGATTGGCTAAGCCAACTTCACGCTCAATGACGGCAGGTATTATGTATCTCAAAAATTTGGTCATATACTTAAAATTTCATTTTGATTCCATATATGCACACATCATATTCCGCCTGACGGTACAACCGCGGTGGCACTTGACGAATTTTTCATTTCAAAAAGTATTTTGGAAAGTTCATGACCACAGGAAGAGCAAATTATGCACGAAGGCATGTCAACATCAAAGGTATCAGCTAGCCTATTACAAGGCAACATGGTGCCCATAAATAATATAATTGTTTTTCGCGAAGAAGACGTAGTTTTAAAACCGGCTTCCGGTTCAAGCTTGGTCACCAGCCTGGCCTGATGGTTGCGGGTCATCCTGCGCCGCTTCAGCCTCCGTGTCCCTACCCAGTGGCTGGAAATCCACAGTTGTCCAGTCGATTCCCATTAATGCTTGAAAAACGGCTTCATCGTGGATCAGCAAGGACGGGTCAATATCGGGAGCGTAAGTATGCTTACGGATTGGAGGAATCAGATTTTCCGATTGATGGATTGGCGCAGCTATTCGCTTGTTCTGACTGTCATATTGCGCTTGATAACGAGACAAGTCTGCTTCCTCAGCCAACTGACAAGCTAGTGGACGCACCTCCTGGTTTATCGCTCGCAGATTTGCTTCACTGAATTCTGATCCGTCTTCCTTCAAGCTGGGATAGCCCTGAGCCGCTTCAATAGGATCAAAATCCGGCACCCAGGCTTTTTCCCAGATTAAAGCATTGATTGCGCCGGTTCGAGCGGCAGATTTCTTCAGCTCTTCCACCCGGGCAGGAAGCACCGACAGTTTCATCAGAGTATCTTGAATCAAAGTGAGCGCCGGTTTGTTATGAGATGTGGTACAGATGATCCGCTGGGCACCAGTATACAATTGTTCAACCAATGTATAGGCGGCTTTTAGTTTCTTCCGCACATCTGACCCCAAGTGACCAATGCGTGTCCCTGAAATACCATAAAGGGTTAATAAACCGGCGACTCTGTCAGAAGGTAGAACCAATTCAGAAGGAAAACCGGCTTACCAAAGATAGCAGCAGTCATGGCATGCACGTGCCGCTTTATGCTGGTCAGTTCATCTGCCACTGGTTTTAGTGCAGCCTCAGCATCCTCTGCTCGTTTGATCAAAGCGGATTTTTCAGTGGCCCAGTCCGCCCGTTTCTTCTTGAAGTTCTCCTTAAGTTGTTCCATGGCGCTTAAAGCACTAGCCAATTCCTCTTTTGCTTTGGAGGTTTCAGCCTGTTGGGTTTTTAGGTTTTCTTGAAGATCAATGACTTGGTTTTCTTTCGTCTTCAGCTCCACCTGCATGCATACAGATATATGTTTCAACAAATCGGTAGAAGGATTCAAGTACCAACCACATAACAAGTTATGCACTTAGCACTTGGGGGCTAATGCATATTTGATCTTGATCTTTCAATTGTTTACAAAGTCCCAAGATCAATACAAGTATTCAACTTGGCACTTGGGGGCTAATGGCTATTTGATCATATATATTTTGATGCGGCGGTTTCAATTACTTAAAGTACCGGTTTAACTACGCTAAAGTTGAACCGGCCCTTGGGGGCTACATCAGCAAAATTCAAAGCAACAAGATTTATATTATTTAAGTCCCGGTTTGAAAGAATATTCCAAACCGGCCCTTGGGGGCTAGGAGAGTCAGGAATGGAAGCATACAAGCAGGAAGGAGCATATGGAAATTACCTCATATTTGTCTTTCATCATATTAACCAGACCGGCTTCATAGTCACAGCTGGTATACAGCCGGTTCAGATAGCCGGAATGGATATCTTGGGCGTTCAGAGCAGTGTAAGCCGTCAGATAAGCGTTCCACTTGCCTTTACCAAAGGCAGCAAGTTCTTCCTTGGCAGAATGTTTGGATAAAGCGACATGATTGTTTGGCTCAGTATGGCCAGTACCAGTAATGACAACCTCATCATCTTTGGTACCGTCGGTTTGCACTGGAGCTGTTGGCTTGTCAGTAGGCTTTGCTGGACAGGTGGGGCTTTCAATCCGGATTGAACCTGTAGGCTGATGGGTAGGACCTGAGGTGTCAGTAGGTCTCTCTTCTGCAATAAGATCATCATCTTGCTGCAGTGGATCGTTGGGAATATCTTCAGGAATAGCCGCTTCAGCATTGGGTGTCTTATCCGCTTCAAGAACGACATCTTCTTCGGCCTCTTTATCCAGGCGGGCCTTCTTGCTTGGCCTAGGTTTGGCCCTGAGAAGAATAACAAAATCAAATACAGAATATGTTCTAAGGCAATGTACTGCAAACATCACAATAAGTATAGCTTACCCAAGCACTGTTTTGAGCGGTGGGAGCTGAGTAGCCGATGACTCGCCAGAAGATGAGTGGGAAGTAACCTGATAATCGGATTCAGACGGATTAAGAGGTTGACGAAAGCAGCCTGCTTTAGGACAAGCACTGACAAGCAAATTAGAGACCTCAGAATGGCGTTTCCAAACCGGACTGTTCGGTAAACCGGCGGAGGTAACTACCTGGCCGCTGTGCCGGGTGGTGCGGCGAGCTTCGTGTTGTTGGGTCTTCATAAGAAGTTTAGGATTCAAATAAGCAAGAGGATGAGAAAATTTAACTTTCCGGTTTGCCTGACGGATTTTTTGTGAAGGCAAAGTTTCTGAATCGGAAGAGAGAATAATTACCTCTGCGACATCCGCGTGGCTGGCTTCGGCATCATCCTGACAAATATCATCATCAATAAGACGCATGAAAAATAAACCAAGTGAGTCAAGCTCTACCTCAAAGTCCGGATTATCCACCTCATTGTTAGGGGCCGGATTAGAAGATGCAGTGGTTCTTTTCCTATGGACAATCTTCTTTACAGCTTTACTCTTTTGCCGGGTTGCTCTTTCCGGTTTGTCTGGTTTTTCTGGTTTCTCCTGTGGCAGTTTTTTGCTCCAAAACGGATCATCGCCCTGATTATGCAGACACTGATGTTAAAAAACAATGACCAGACATATCAATAACAGATTCAGCAAAGAGAAAAATCAAAAGTCTTACAGCTGGCGGTTTGTTGGTAGCACAGAAGGGAAGCAGGCGGTTCTAGCACAGACGTGCTCCGGTTCATTCAGTATCTTGTGCACAGCCTCTGTGATTTCTAAACCGGAGAGCTGGAGTTTTGAGTGTCGCAGAGGGTCATCAACACGGCTAGTATACTCGCACATCAAACCGGGGCGCTGACTAAGAGGCAGTATGCTCCATGATATCCAACATCGAGCAAGGTCAACCCCTGTTAAACCATTGGCCATAAAAGCTCCGAGCTTTGATAGCTGAGGAGCATATTTACTTTTCTCCTGTGCAGTCAATCTTTGTGGAGAAGGGTGTGTGTTGCTGAGCTGCTCCGGTCGAAAGCCAGGCAAGGGATTCTCACCAGCAGGGGAGGTGTCTTTGCAGTAGAACCATGTCCGATTCCATTCTTTGGGGTGGCTATGCAGTTTGGCGTGAGGGTATGTGACCTCTTTCCTTTTCTGAATCGCCACGCCACCCAACTCCGTATTGGAGCCGTCGTTAAATTCAGTACGATGGTTTAGATGGAATAGGTCTCTGAACAGTTCCACTGTAGGCTCCTCCTGAAAGAACGCTTCACAGAGCACTTGGAAGTGACACATATTTGTAACAGAGTTGGGGCCAGTATCTTGTGGATGGAGCTGGAAATCGGCTAAAACGTCCCGGTAAAATTTAGAACCGGGCGGTTTAAAGCCCTGGGCTAAGTGATCTACGAAAACAACAACCTCTCCTTCTCGAGGTGTGGGAGGGCATTCTTTGCCAGGAGCCCTCCAATGGATGATATCTTTGCTGCCTAAAGCACCAATCAGGACTAAATCGTCCAGTTCAGCTTCTATGACGCGAGAAGGAACCCAATTGCACTCATACACTTGCTTGGCCATGATGGAAACTACAAGGTAAAAGATCCCGGTTCAAAATTACATTGATTAAAGAGCACTGGTATGTACAATGTTAAACCGGAGACAACTCTATCTAAACCGGAGTTTTCATGAAGCAACCAACGTCTGGTGGTTCAACAAGGGGATTAATGGCATATACCGGTTTGGAAAATTTTCTATAAGGTTAAACCGCCTGATCTAAACATTGAAGAAATTGAGATTGCGGATGGTTAAATATGCAGAAACAGGTTTCACAAGATCTTGTTACGGCGTTGGATCTGAAGCAAGTTCAGAAAATAAGAAAAAATAGTCGAAGATCAAAGCAGAACAGTATTGAATCAATGGGCAGAAGTATATGTGAGATCTATGGTTTTGGGCAGGAAAATAGCGGCGGATACTGAAAGTTACCGCTACACAAAGCTAGGGTTCAGAGGTGCATCCAGGAGCTAGTACATGAGTATGAACAAGTGATGAACACCGCAAGAACACGAAGCCCTAGATCAGATCTATGTTGAGAAGAGCAGAAGACCTACCAGAGCTGAGGAAGACGCGGAAGGTCGCCGCGGTTTTCTGGTGCGTTCAGGTTGATGCAGCGGCCAAGGATGATGCAGAAGACGACGGCGGCGGTGGAGCTCTGAGACTGGCGACGCGAGGAAGACGAAGAGGAAGGGCACGAAGGGAAGAAAAGAAATGACCCTTCGGGCCTATTTATAAGGCAAAGGACATGCATCAGGCGCGTAAATCAAGGGACCGCAGATTTTGGAAGTGGAGCTGTCACCTCGGTCATTGCGAATCTATTAAACAAGAAGATATCACGGATGTTTTCTTTATGACAGATGACGTCATGCCGGTTTACAGCAACCAGAGAAGATGACATCACGGCAGTACAACAACTACAAGAAGATGTTGAAGACGAAGATTTTTGCTAAGGATTGACATGAACCTATTCAAATCAATCTGGGGCCTAATGTTGGGGATATTACTACTGGGCACAAACCGGCCTACCTGTGCCGGATTAACTTCATCAATAGTTCAAAGGTGTTAAAGCCCAAAGAGGCAGATAAAGGCCCAGGGCCTGTAGTTGGTTTACAACCTGTAGCCGTACACCGGCTTTGTGTATATACTTGTACTATAAGTTAGGAACAAGGAGAGACCAACCCCGATACGAGTATGAACCGGTGTTGGGACTCTTTGGGCAGGCAGGTGTCACCCGTGTATATAAGGGGACGACCCGGCGGCGGTTCAAAAGGGGAGACAACAACTCGAGACATAGGCGAAGCTTGCTTGCTCCCTAATCATCGAAACCCCATCAATTCCATCACAACTAGACATAGGCTTTCACCTTCCTCGAAGGGGCCGAACTAGTATAAACTCTCTTGCGTCCCTGTGTCCGCTTTAACCCCTTCAAGCTAACCAGTCGCAATGGCTCCACGACTAAGTCCTTTCTCTAGGACATCTGCCGTGTCAAAACCACGACACGTCTCCTCCTTCTTGATTCAGCAAGGGGGAAGGAGAGGTTGATGAAGATCCAGCAGCACGACGGCATGGTGGTGGAAGCAACGGTGATCTCGGCAGGGCTTCGCCAAGCGCTGGGAGACGGAGGAGTGTCACGGGAGGGAGAGGGAGAGGCCAGGGGCTTCGCTGCGGCTTCCCTCCCTCACCCCCACTATATATAGGGTGCCTAGGGGGTGCCGGCCCTAGGAGATCCAATCTCCTAGGAGGGGCGGCGGCCAAGGGGTGCCTTGCCCCCCAAGGCAAGGGTGGCACCCCCACCCCTAGGGTTTCCAACCCTAGGCGTAGGGGGAGGCCCAAGGGGGAGCACCAGCCCACTAGGGGCCGGTTCCCCTCCCACTTCAGCCCATGGGGCCCTCTGGGATAGGTGGCCCCACCCGGTGGACCCCCGGCACCCTTCCGGTGGTCCCGTACAATACCGGTGACCCCGAAACCTTCCCGATGGCCGAAACTGGACTTCCTATATATAAATCTTTACCTCTGGACCAATCCAGAACTCCTCGTGACGTCCGGGATCTCATCCGGGACTCCGAAGAACTTTCGGGTTACCGTGTGCTAATATCTCTACAACCCTAGCGTCACCGAACCTTAAGTGTGTAGACCCTACGGGTTCGGGAGACATGCAGACATAACCGAGAAGCCTCTCTGGTCAATAACCAACAGCGGGATCTGGATACCCATGTTGGCTCCCACATGCTCCATGATGATCTCATTGGATGAACCACGATGTCGAGGATTCAATCAATCCATATACAATTCCCTTTGTCAATCGGTATGTTACTTGTCCGAGACTCGATCATCGGTATTCCAATACCTTGTTCAGTATCGTTACCTGTAATGTACCTTTATAGTGACAAATCCCAGTCTCGATTCATGCCAACCCAACAGACACTTTTGGAGATACCTGTAATGTACCTTTATAGTCACCCAGTTACGTTGTGACATTTGGCACACCCAAGGCACTCCTACGGTATCCAGGAGTTGCACAATCTCATGGTCTAAGGAAATGATACTTGACATTCAGAAAAGCTACAGCAAATTAACTACACGATCTTTGAGCTAAGCTTAGGATTGGGTCTTGTCCATCACATCATTCTCCTAATGATGTGATCCCGTTATCAATGACATATAATGTCCATAGTTAGGAAACCATGACTATCCTTTGATCAACGAGCTAGTCAACTAGAGGCTCACTAGGGACGTGTTGTGGTCTATGTATTCACACATGTATTACGATTTCCGGATAACACAATTATAGCATGAACAATAGACAATTATCATGAACAAAGAAATATAATAATAACCATTTTATTATTGCCTCTAGGGCATATTTCCAACAAGACGAAACCGAGTCGGCACCCTCCGCATAAAACTTGCAATGCTAAAAGCAAACATTTGATATATCTGCATGGACTAAACTCCATCTTTTTTCATGATCATTTCTATGGGGAACCCCCCTCCTCGCTCGGAGGCTCGGAGACTACATTAACACCTGCCAAGAAACCTCCGCCCAACTTTGCCAAGTTGCCCGGAGGCTCGGGGGCTACTGTCGGAGTTATTGGTGACGGGTATCCCGAAGACGGCAAGACGATATTTCAAGACATCGGGGCTAGCAAAGCCCCTCAGTCTGACTATCCGGCCGGTTGCTGGCTGCTGACTGCTCCACCAGGCCGGCTGCTGGCTGTCGGCTGCCGATTGCTCCGCCAGGCCGGCTGCTGGCTGCCGACTGCTCCCCCAGGCCGGCTGCTGGCTGCCGACTACCCGGCCGCCCCTACCGGCTGCTGGCTGCCGACTGCTCCACCAGGCCGGCTGCTGGCTACCGACTGCTCCACTAGGCCGGCTGTTGGCTGCCGACTGCTCCAACCAGTCGGCTGCCCGAAGTCAACTGCAACCTGACGCGGCACCGACGTGATGGCCGTACCCGGCACTGTTCACGTATCACCCCAGCCATTATGTACAATGTCCCATGTCCCTGGGCACTATTTATGAAGTGACCCACGGGACAAGGATGACATCTCACCATACCCCCTTGCTCCCATGCCACCACATAGCTTACATGCTAAGCTAGCCATGCCTATATAAGGCACACACACATCCATCCATCCATCGGGAGGACACAACACACACGCATGAGCATACACATGCTCACGGCCATGAGCCATGAGCATGGCCGACCAGTAGAGCATGCCACATACATGCATGTATGAAACCAGATGCCTATGGCACCGCTTTCAGATACAGCTCCAGGAGCACTCTGTACCAGATATACCAGATATACTCAGACATGCAAAAGTAGGGGTATTATCTCTCCGGAGATCCTCAAACCTGGGTAAACTACCGCGTGCTATTCGCATACCCGCTCCCGGGCCTATCAGCAGCAGTCTTGCCCTCACACGAAGCCATCTTGTGGCATATGTCGTCCTGCACCCCCCCGTGAGAATACCACGACAGATATAATATCATGCATATAAGAATTCAGAGGAAATTCAAATAATATTCATAGATAAGCTGATCATAAATCCACAATTCATCAGATCTCGGCAAACACACCGCAAAAAAGTATTAGATCGAATAGATCTCCAAGAACATCGAGGAGAACATGGTATTGAGAATCAAAGAGAGAGAAGAAGCCATCTAGCTACTAGCTATGGACGCGTAGGTCTGTGGTAAACTACTCACGCTTCATCGGAAGGGAAATGATGTTGATGTAGAAGCCCTCCGTGATCGAATCCCCCTCTGGCAGGACGCCGGAAAAGGCCCCCAGATGGGATCTCATGGGTACTGAAGGTTGCGGTGGTGGAAAAGTGTTTTCGTGGCTCACCTGGTTGTTTTGGGATATATGGGAATATATAGGCGGAAGAAATAGGTCGGTGGAGTCACGAGGGGCCCACAAGGGTGGGGGGTGCACCCTACCCCCTTGGGCGCGCCCTACCCCGTTGGGCGCACCCTCCGACCTTGTGGCTGCCTCGTGGCTTCCCTGACGTGTACCCCAAGTCCCGTGGATGTCCTCTGGTCCAAGAAAATCATCACGAAAGTTTTATTCCGTTTGGTATTCCTTTTCTGCGAAACTCTAAAACAAGGAAAAACATAAACTGGCACTTGCTCTAGGTTAATAGGTTAATCCCAAAATTCATATAAAATAGCATATTAATGCATATAAAACATCCAAAGCAGATAATATAATAGCATGGAACAATCAAGAATTATAGCTACGTTTGAGACGTATCAAGCATCCCCAAGCTTAATTCCTGCTCGTCCTTGAGTAGGTAAATAATAAAAACAAATTTTTTGATGTGGAATGCTACCTAACATATTAATCCATGTAATTTATTTATTGTGGCATGAATGTTCAGATCTGTATGAATCAAAACAAAAGTTTAATATTGGCATAAAAACAATAATACTTCAAGCATACTAACAAGGCAATTATGTCTTCTCAAAATAACATGGACAAAGAAAGCTTATCCCTACAAAATCATATAGTCTGGCTATACTCCATCTTCATCACATAAAGTATTCAAATCATGCACAATCCTGATGACAAGCCAAGCAATTGTTTCATACTTTTGATGTTCTCAAACTTTTTCAACTTTCACGCAATATATGAGCGTGAGCCATGGACATAGCATTATATGTGTAATAGACGGTGGTTGTGGAGAAGACAAAAAGAAGAAGATAGTATCACATCAACTAGGCGTATCAACGGGTTATGAAGATGCCATTAATAGATATCAATGTGAGTGAGTAGGGATTGCCATTGTAACATCCCAAAATTTTCCAAATTTTAGAATGTTAATAATTAAATAATAATAATTGAATTGATATGATCTTCAGGGAAAATTATAACTTTTTTGAGACCTTGTTTAAACTTTTGAAACCATGTTATAAAAGTTGGATAGCATTTCCTGTCCAACGAACAAAGCTATGGTTGGAATGTTTATTCAATGGCATTTCATATATTTTTGAACTTTTTGAAATATTTTGAAACCACATTCAAATAGACAAGCGAGAATAAAATGATTGTCTCAGTTGTGGTGTAAAAATGTTTCATAAAGAATTTATTTGATATTTGGAGGTTCTCTTTGAAGTTGGAGCTTATTTGCTTTTAGAGACTACTTGAATATTTCCAATGGATGATTTAATAAGAAAATATGAGAGGAGATAATATGACTTCTCCAAAACATTTATTGGAAATATTTAATATTTCTTGGTCATTTTGGATATCCATAATACCCCAGGCTTGTGCACAAAAATAATTTTATCATGTTCTAAAAGTACTGTTCCTAGACTGTAAGTAGTAACTTCGTAAATGTGAACATTTTTCTAGAGTTAGTTAAACATTTTGGTAACTTATCTATTAATTAATTAAATCTGGCAAGCCTACTTTTTTAGGCAAATCTGGCAAGCCTACTAGTCCAACCCATCTCATCCTTGCTATGATTCGCTCTAGTGCACGTGTCCAATAACAGCGCAGCACTGCAGTGGAAGCCGAACAGGAGCACAGCCAACCAAGCCCACCTCTCTTCGGAAATTATTTTCCTTCTCTTGCTCCTTGGTCCTAGCATTTTTTTCCACTAAAGCCCATCTAGAGATCACACTTCAAGGCCAGCGCATGGACGTGCTCGTCTTGTTCCTCTGCACATTCAATCTGGAGCAGGAACAGAACATAAACAGTCGTGGCCTCCATCTCTTCCTCCCCTCCTCCCACTTAATTTCTTTGCCCGTTCACTCCGGAGTCAACACGAAAACTGTGGAGGGCGTTAGGGCATTTACAACGCCGGGCGCCAACGCAGGCGCCAGGATCTGATTCTTGGCCGTTATAACAAAATCCTGCCCGATTCCCTGATTTGTGCTAGCACCAGAGCAAAGGTAGGCACCGGGTGCTAGCGGACCTTTACGTTAATTTTTCAGTTGGAGTAGCAGCTGTACGCTGCTGCTAGCGTTGGAGAATGAGACTCCAGCATGGGCGCTAAATGTATTTTTTTTTGCAATAAGCGCCTGCATAAGCACCTCCCCATTGGAGATGCCCTTACAAGTAACCCATTCAGGGAATTAGAACCCAACATTATTGCTTTAATTGGACGAACCGATCCATGAAACGTACATCCACAAACAGCCATTAATGGCCACACTAAGCTCGCTGTGGATCTCCTCGTATGGACTTCCCTCGCACCTATAAAGAGCACCCCAAGGATCTCCTCCTAGTACTCATATTCCTCCCGAAGAAGCCCTCTCCATCTTGTGGAATCTCTCGCCAGAGTTCAACCTCTGCCACCACTTCGGACGAAGCTAGCAACACCTCCGGTGAGTCCCTCGCGACTCCTTTTCTTCCTATGGATGCTGGAACTCTGTGCGGACCATCTTGACGTCTTACCTCCTTCTAATACGCAGCCGGAACATGCCGTCCGGGAGTATGCAACCAAACGGAGTTCAGCGCAACTCCGGCGGCCCTCCTCCACCACCACCACCACCACAGGACGAGTCCCGAGGCCGAGGCCTTGACTTCCGGACTCACCGCGCCGTCCCCTGCCCCGTCCACCTCGCTCCTTCACCCGGAACTACTGTGTCATCCAGACCATCGACATCTGAGCCATGCCGCCGTCTCCGGCGACCGGACCATCTCTCCTCGGTGAGCCCACTCCCTTCTAGACACTCGATCCAAAGATCGCTCTCCCTCTGGTCTGTTATGTTAAAAAAACGAAGGGGTATCCACCAGTAAATATAGGACACGTAGCAGACCAAATTTAATCCCGTAATTGATTTCCAGAAAAATGCCCAATCTTTAGAAATTCATATCTTTTGATCTACTTATCCAAATTTGACAAATAAGATATCCCTGAGTTGCTTGGAACTTCTAGTTTATTATAAAAAAATTGAGATCTTAGTTTTGGGAAAGTTAAAATATAGTTTTGATTTAAATGGCAATTCGAGTATTTTTGCTATATCTTTTATTCTGTAAATGATATGTAAAAGTTTTACATATGAAAACTGGTCCTTGGAACTTGAATAATTTTTCAGTGTGGTTTAGTTACGGTTGTAGCACAATACCGTAATTTTAACCTTCTTTGATCATCCATTAATAAACTAATTAAACTAAAATTTGTTTCATTGTTAAAAATGTTAGATTGATCCGTAGAAAACCTCTCTGGTTAGTTGTTATCATAAAAAAATTAGAGTTAGAAAGTTATTAATTAGTTTATTAACATGAAATATATGCAATTCATATGAACCGGTCCAATTGCATAAACTTGAGTCATATGTAGTTAACTTGCTAGGGTCGTTTGGCATGAATTGTGTGTTGGATGGTTTTGCTTGAGTACTTGTTATGTGAATGTTGATGTGTGAAGTGGCTTACTTAAGTTATCTACCGCATTAGATTGCGACAAGTGTGAAGGTGAATTCTACGAGGTGGTAGAACCGTGTGACTACGAAACCGAAGGAAAGTTGCAACTTGATCATTCCTTGTCCTATGTGTTCATAATAGGCATGATCTCGTTAAAATTTACTAGTATGCATGTTTTACTAAAAAGTTTTGCAAACAACTATTGCTAGTTAAAGCCCTAGGTACTTGTAGTTATGCTTAGCCATGCTTGCAAAGAAAAGGGTTGGGAATCAAACAAGTTTAAATGTTTAACCTTGCCCTCTTTTGGGGCAACGATTTATGAAAACTTTTGAATAATAATACATATATATATATAATATTATTTTACTTCTACTCCCTGGGCGGAATGGTATTGATGGGAGCATCTACAAGTGATTGCACCCATCGGAGTCTTGCAGTGAATGTGCCCGACTGGGGTCTTGCACACAGGTTTTTGGTGGGGATCGCCGTCCAGGGGAATGAGATCTTCCAAATACAGTTTGATGTAGCTTTTAGTACAGTCACATGCTACTATGCTCTGGCTTAGCTTAGTACTAACGGGAAACCCTTACCTTAGGACCGCCATCAGAGAGGGGCTTTCATTGCCTAAGTTGCGGGCGGCTTGGTCAGGTATAGGGGGCTGTTACGGAAAGGCTTCGTCACAATCTTCTCCTAGTCGTACACCCAAGTGTGTAATGGTAAACGGGGTTGGTTGTGTCAAGTGGGGAACGTGTACGACCTCTGTAGAGGGTTTAACCTAATCGATTAGTCGTGCCCCCGGTTATGGGCAATTTTGGGCAACTGAAGACTTGGACTGAAGAAGAATCCCCTCTCTTTTCTAAAAATCTGTTTTAAGGGTTAAAGTTGATGAATGAGCACATTGAATGTGTTTCACTTCAACCTTATGTATGTTTTAAACCATTTTGGGGAATGAGCACTGGTGCGTATATCCAAGTGTCTCACTCCTACCTTTTATACTAAAAACTATTTCTATTTCAAAAGAAGTTTACAGAATTTAGTATAGGAGAAAATTGGCTTTATGCAAAGGAAACCTCCACCAATACTTATCCTGCAAAGAAAAGGGTTAAAATTGCGAGTACATTCCACGTACTCATTTGCACCTGTCATGTGCAGATCTCGACAGATCAAGAGATGATAGGGTTATGGTCTACACTCAACGAGCCCAGTGGCGTTGATGGAGCCCTAACTTAGCGACTACGTATAATTCCGCTGTATTATGTGCCAGTATTGAACTGTATCAATGGTATGTATTTACTTAATTTTGGATCTATCGTCGTAGTAAAATGATGTATGTTTCACTGATATTCATTCTTGTTACTGTGTGTGCTAGCTACTATCCAGGATAGCACAGTAAGCACAGAGACTTGGATTTTACCAAATTCGGGTCATTACAGCCATGCAATGGATGCACTAGAGCTATAAGTTTATGAAAGCTTAAAAGGAAACTAAGTGGGTGTGCATCCAACTTGCTTGCTCACGAAGACCTAGGGCAATTTGAGGAAGCCCATTAGTGGAATATACAAGTCAAATTATATAATGAAAAATTCTTACTAGTATATGAAAGTGACAATATAGGAGACTCTCTATCATGAAGATCATGGTGCTACTTTGAAGCACAAGTGTGGTAAAAGGATAGTAGCATTGCTCCTTCTCTCTTTTCTCTCATTTATTTATTTAATTTTTTGGGCCTTCTCTCTTTTTTTGGCCTCCTTTTTTTTCATCCGGAGTCTCATCCCGACTTGGGGGAATCATAGTCTCCATCATCCTTTTCTCACATGGGACAATGCTCTAATAATGAAGATCATCACATTTTTATTTACTTACAACTCAAGAATTTCAATTTGATACTTAGAACAAAATATGACTCTATATGAATGCCTCCGGCGGTGTACCGGGATGTGCAACGAATCAAGAGTGACATGTATGAAAGAATTATGAATGATGGCTTTCTCACAAATACGATGTCAACTACATGATCATGCAAAGTAATATGACAATGATGGAGCGTGTCATAATAAACGGAACGGTTTCGGAATGGCTATGAAAATGCCATAATAGGTAGGTATGGTGGCTGTTTTGAGGAAGGTATATGGTTGGTTTATGGTACCGACGAAAGTTGTGCGGCACTAGAGAGGCTAGCAATGGTGGAAGGTTGAGACACTAGTACAACAAGCTCCTAAACAAACAGGTTTTAACCCCTTTCTGCGACGACATTTGGAACCGTCGCCAAGTGAGTGTGGGCAATAGGGGGGTCCATCCCACACAACCCAGAAACTGTTGGGGATATGCCCTCCTGGCACACACGTTCGGCAAAATGAGGTCGTGTGCGACCGGCGAGCGCTCAAATACGGAAATACATACAGTAGAGCTAAAAAATACAATTATACGGAGAAATTGTTTCGAGTCGCAAGTACATCCCACACAGTCAGTCCCCGCTAAACGTTTCCGTTCATAGGTACATCCCACATAGTCGCTCCAAGGAAAAGTTTTCGTTCACAGGTACATCACACACAATTTTTCCCGTTAAATCACTTGCGTTATTGAATATATCACACATGGTCCGTGGAAGAAACTGTGTGGATAAGGTTGTCCATCACACACAATTTTCATGTGGTAAACGTTTGCGCAAGGTGGCCTAACGCAAACATTTTCAAGACAAAGTCGTGTGTGATTGTTCATTGATCCAACACGATTTACTCCTAAAAACTATGTGCGTTGCCTGAGGTCATCGCCCACGGTATTTTTTTAACAACTGTTTGCAATAGGAAAACCCATTGTTCAAGATATCTTCCGATATTCCGATAAATCGGCCGATTTATCGCTTACCGTTGTCTGGCCGATAAGATAAATCAGCCGATAAATCAATCGATATGGCGATAAATCGGCCGGTATGCTGATAAACTGGCCGATTTACCCCTTATCATGGGTCGTAAGTTCCCGATAAGCGATATCCCCAACATTGCCAAAACCCAATTAGCAGGCTAATTATCCAATTATTCATAATCCATTTATTAATTTAATTAACAGTTCATATTAAGAACACAATATATTTCATTTTCATAATTGAAATACATCAGAGTACAACATAATATAGCTTCAGCACTCCGATACCCCATTACACAACTACACCAGGACCAAGCTTCACATGCGACATCTATAACCTTTCGAAATTAGCATCATAGATGGTACATAGACAGATGTATCTAATCTGGAAAACTGCTGAAGTAGAAGGCAAATATTGAGCCTTCATTGATGTTGAAGGTCTTTGTAACTTTAGGCCAGTGCCTGCGGATGATTAACCGTCCATCCTTCGTCCTCTTTAGGAACACTTCAATATTGAACCGTGGGTGTTGTATGAATACCTTTGTCGCCTCTTGACCATACAGGTGGTTTGAGAGGTAATCATCAGTGAACTGCTTTGGAAAGGCCTAAAAACAAGGATGTACATAAATATCTTCTCTATATTGGAAATGGGGCAAAGGAATAAAAAAAGGCAAGGTATAATAGTTAGTACCATCCTGTAGTGAACTGATGTCTTCTTCATTGTGCAGACAAAGATCTTGTAGTTTTTTGTCGCTAATTTATTTATCCTAATAATCTTTCTGAGTTTCTTGACTTGACTGATATTCATGAACAACTCATTTCCTCATATGCAAAAAGGGTCAAACAGTGGGTAAAAACCTCTGATTGTGATACGTCTCCAACGTATCTATAATTTTTGATTGCTTCATGCTATATTATCTACTGTTTTGGACAATATTGGACTTTATTATCCACTTTTATATTATTTTTAGGACTAACCTATTAACCGGAGGCCCAGCCCAGAATTGCTGTTTGTTTGCCTATTTCAGAGTTTCGCAGAAAAGGAATATCAAACGGAGTCCAAACGGAATGAAACCTTCGGGAACGTGATTTTTAGAATGAACATGATCTAGGAGACTTGGACCCTACGTCAAGAAATAAAGGAGGAAGCCACGAGGTAGGGGGGCGCGCCTACCCCCCAGGCGCGCCCTCCACCCTCGTGGGCCCCCTGTTGCTCCACCGACATACTCCTTCCTCCTATATATACCTACGTACCCCCAAACGATCAGATACAGAGCCAAAAACCTAATTCCACCACCGTAACCTTCTGTATCCACGAGACCCCATCTTGGGGCTTGTTCCGGAGCTCCACCGAGGGGGCATCTGTAACGCCCTCGATGCGGCTATATCTCCCTCGTGTCGAAGCACGACTTGGAGGCATAACCGCATTGAAAGCAATGTCGCAAGAGAGGTAATCTTCACACAACCCATGTAATACATAAGGGAAAGAGATACATAGTTGGCTTACAATCGCCACTTCACATAATTACATGAATAAAGCATTACATCATCTAGATACAATCAAGGTCCGACTACGGAACCAAAATAAAAGAAGAAACCCAAATGCGACAAAGGTCCCCGACCGACCCCAACTGGGCTCCACTACTGATCAACTAGAACGAAACAACCTAAAGGACAAGATCTTCATAGAGCTCCTCCTTGAGCTTCGTTGCGTCATCTGCATGGACTCATCGGCACCTGCAAGCTGGTTTTGGAAGTATCTGTGAGCCTCGGGGACTCAGCAATCTCGCACCCTCGCGATCAAGACTATTTAAGCTTATGGGTAAGGTAAAGGTATGAGGTGGAGCTGCAGCAAGCGACTAGCATATATGGTGGCTAGCATACGCAAATGAGAGCGAGAAGAGAAGGCAAAGCACGTTCGAGAAAGTTTGACCAGGAAGTGATCCTAAACAACCTACGTCAAGCATAACTCCAACACCGTGTTCACTTCCCGGACTCCGCCGGAAAGAGACCATCACGGTAACACACGCTGTTGATTCATTTTAATTAAGGTCAAGTTATGTTTTCTACAACCGGACGTTAACAAATTCCCATCCGCCCATAACCGCGGGCACGACTTTTGAAAGTTCAAATCCCTGCAGGGGTGTCCCAACTTAGCCCATCACAAGCTCTCACGGTCAACAAAGGAATAGACCTCCTCCCGATACATTCCGATCAGACTCGGTATCCCGGTACAACAAGACACTTCGACAAGTTAAAACAAATCCAGCAACACCGCCCGAATGTGGCGACAAATCCCGATAGGAGCTGCACATATCTCTTTCTCAGGGCACACTCAGATTGTCTTAGGTACGGGTAGGCCAGCCCAGAGTTGCCCCTGGTGGCCACCGGCAGCTGACAGGTTGGACCAACACTCAGAGGAGCACTGGCCCGGGGGTTTAAAATAATGATGACCCTTGGGCGCGCGACCCCCAAGGGAAAAGAAAAGGCTAGGCGGCGAATGGTAAAACCAATGTTGGGCATTGCTGGAAGAGTTTTACTCAAGGCGAACTGTCAAGGGGTTCCCATTATTACCCAACCGCGTAAGGAACGCAAAATCCGGGAACATAACACCGATATGACGGAAACTAGGGCGACAAGAGTGAAACAAAACACCAGGCATAAGGCTGAGCCTTCCACCCTGTACCAAGTATATAGATGCATTAATTAAATAAGATATATAGTGATATCCCAACAAGTAAACATGTTCCAACCAGGAACAACATCTTCATGTTCCAACAAGGAACAAAACTTCAATATTCACCTGCAACTAACAACGCTATAAGAGGGGCTGAGCAAAGCGGTAACATAGCCAATCAACGGTTTGCTAGGACAAGGTGGGTTAGAGGCTTGGTGCAACAATATGGGAGACATGGTAAGCAAGTGGTAGGTATCGCAGCATAGGCATAGCAAAAGAGCGAGCAACTAGCAAGCAAAGATAGAAGTGACTTCGAGGGTATGGTAATCTTGCCTGAAACCCTGCAAGGAAGAAGAACGAGTCCATGAAGGGTCCTCACAACGCGACGTTAACGGAACCAACCCGAAGAAGCAAACACCAAAAAAGAAGCACACAACATAGTAAACAACAAACACATGAACATGATATGATATGCGGGATGCGGTATGCAATGCATATGCATAATTGGACAAGGAATGCATGAACCTGGCCTCAACTTAGAAATCCAAGAGTGCCACTGGAAAGATGAGATGAAATCGCTTGAAAACGATATAAAGAATACCGGAATCGGAGTTACGGTTTGGAAATGGCAAGCAATTCAAATATGACACCGGTCTGCGATGCCATCTAGATGCAACAAGATGAACATGCTACAACACTCAAACATGGCAAAAAAATACATGGCAGGGATGCATTCAAGATGCTTAACAGAAGATGAACACTGAGCTACGGTTAATTCATCCCTTAACAGGTTCAAATAAGCATGGCAAAAATGCAAACGGTAAACAGATCTCAGACTTAGTGAAATTAACACTTGTCTAGAATTTCAGATCAGGTAGCACACTTTGGAGCATGAAAACTAGATGCTACAGGAACTGAACATGGCAAAGTAAAGCATGGCATGGAGCTACTCAAAGAGCTTAACAAAAGTCCCTTAGTGACCTTGAGCCAAAAGGGATCAGAAAATACAATTGCAAGCATGTGAACATGGCAAAAACACAATCAGTTCTCAGACTTGGTGAAAACTGGAGCATGCTGAAACATATATCAAGTAGGCATGTTTATGAGCTCGATGCACTCACTACGGAGCAAGTCATGACTATCTAAGCATACACCCATCAAGAATACACATAATACAAGCTAGACATGGCAAGAACAATAACACGGCATGCACGGATCAACTACAACATCCTCGGCAAAATCGCTAGCAAGTAGACAATCTGCCCAGATTCACGAAATAACAAAAGTAGAGCTCGATTGACTCAAGCTAGGTTGCTCCATAATTACAAACAAAGACATGTATGGATATAGCACTACAAGATTAACAAAACATCCTTACTGATCATCCTCAAAAGAGGCACGGATCACTAGGAAACAACATGAACATATGGCAATATGAGATAAACAGGTCAAGGACTTAGTGGAAATGCTAAGTCCTAGAAATCAGCATTACCAAGTGCCTCACTTTGCAAGCTCGTGCTAGTCACCACACACATCACAAAAATACATGGGTTGCACCTCTGGATAGATGTCGAAACCCTTCACAAAACATATGTAGAGCTCAGGGGCATATCATGCACACAATAATCATGGCAAAAATGACAAATATCTAAATGGAGTAGCAGATCTGACAATTATCTCAAGTAGCACTCTTCTAACAGCATTTAGGGCATCAAGATGAACTCAAATGAAAATGATGCAATGGAATGAAATGATGTACTCTCTGAGACGAACATTTTGATATACTATATGCATGAATAAGATCTACGGATGCAAAGTTACGACACGATGAACATGTGCATATGAAACGTGGGAAACTCGGGGACTTAGTGGAATTTTACCCCGCGGGAAAAGTCAATGTGGGATGAGGTGGTGCGGGACGGCGCGGATCCGGGACGGTGGACGCCGTTTGGTTGGAGGGATGGGTGGATCTCATCCATCCTCCTCGGATCCGACCGGAGTGGGGCTCCGGCGAGCTCGACGCCGGCGAGAGGCGGATGCCGCGAGACACCGGGGCGCGGTGCGCAGGGTGGTGCGGGGCGGAGCTCCGGCGGACGCGGGGCCGGCGGTTGGTGGCGGAGAGGACCGGTTGCGGCGAGGCGAGGCGCGGTGGCGAAGGGTCGCGGCGGCGCGGCGAACTGCTCCGGCCGGCTCGGGCGGCGAGCATCTTC
>NC_057794.1:530680870-530688495 GCF_018294505.1 Triticum aestivum
CCTGGTTGGAGGAGAGGGGCGGCGTGGCGACATGGCCCGTCCTGATTGGATGAAGTGAGGTGGCGACTGGGTGGACGCGTCCGGCCGCCGTGCGGACATGTCCGGCGGCGCGAAGAGAGGTAAGATCTAGGGTTCATCCGCGAATTTCGGGAAGGGAGCACCTATTTATAGGTAGAGGGAGCTAGGAGAGTCCAAATGAGGTGCGGTTTTCGGCCACGCGATCGTGATCGAACGACCGAGATGATGGAGATGGTTTTGGTGGGTTTTGGGCCACTTTGGAAGGGTGTTGGGCTGCAACACACACGAGGCCTTTTCGGTTCCTCGGTTAACCGTTGGAGCATCAACGAAGTCCAAATGGTACGAAACTTGACAGGCGGTCTACCGGTAGTAAACCAAGGCCGCTTGGCAAGTCTTGGTCCAATCCGGAAATGTTTAATCCCCACACATGAAAGAAAGGTAGAAATGACCACCGGAGGAGAACGGAGCGCCGGATTACAAAACAAACAACGGTGAAAATGCTCGGATGCAAGAGACGAACACGTATGCAAATGAAATGCACATGATGACATGATATGCAATGCATGACACGCAAGTAATGACAAGGCAACAACAACGAATAACTGGAGGACACCTGGCACATCGGTCACGAGCGTTACAACACTCCACCACTACGAGAGGATCTCGTCCCAAGATCTAGAATGGCACCGGGGAAACAACGGAAGAGAAGAGAGGAGAGGTAAAACTAAGTTGCTTCATTGACAAACGAGTGAAACCAAAGAACCCTGAAAAGGTTAAGCCATTTCGAGAAAAGAATACAACAGAGATGAACGAAGTTGAAAACACTCCATTAGAAAAAGAAACAAGGAAGAACGAATTTTGACAGCACTCCGGTTGAAAAGAGATGAAAGACTAGATAGGAAGAAAAGAGCTTGAGCAGAGGACACGACACTCCGGTTAAATGGACAATCATGAAAAGAACATGATGTTAGACAAACGAGATGATGGGTTGAGAAGAGCAACATCACAATATCTCTGAAACAAAAGAATATAAGATAGATAATTGAAATAGAAGAATGGAGAAGAAAATGCCAACTTCTGCCACAAAAGAGCTTGAAAAGGCATCTATAGGAGAAGGGTCGAAAGGAGTTGTTGGAAACCCAACAACGAAAAGATAGGCTTGAAGTGGGCTTATGGAAAAGATCTCAAAGCCAAGAGGTGAAAATCTGCCACTAACGGAAAAGGATAGATTGGATTGATAACAACAAGGAGATGAGAAACTTATTTCACCGGGAGGATAGATGAATAACTTGGGTCATTTATAAACACCATAGATAGCAACAATCCTTAGGGAAGGCTTTAGGTGAAATATAACCCAAGGTAATCCCAATGACGAGATTGGTGGATTTAAAATACCTCATTCTTAATAACATGTGAATCATGAAACATGAACTCAAATTATCAAGAATGACATAATACCACCTCCAATGATTCGGAAGAAAGAATTGCACTCTGGATAGCAAGAAGAAGAAAACTTGAGTTCCCCTGAAAAGAATCTTAACGAACACTTCGAGAAGGAATGTAAATCCTTGATGAACCATCATGTAGAGCCTTCATGAAGAACTCCGGTAAACAAAAGATAACAAAAAGAGAGAGAAGTTGACAACACAGGGTGAAACCTTGTGATGATTTAGATGGATCTCCGTGATAATTAGGGCTTGGAACTCCGGCAAAGAAAGATGAGCACTAGAAACCAAGAATAAGTATAGTGAGCCACTCCGGAAAACAGGAATTGAATAAACTCGATGAATCAAGAATAAGAATTACATTATGCTTATCCTTCACCAATTAAATTGATGACAATCAACGGATTCGACATATTACTTATTCTCGTAAAAAAGATTAAGAGAGATATAGCGTCAAACTTGGGAAGGTCTTCAACGAACCACCGGTAGGATTGAAACAACCAATAAATTGATATGATACACGAAGGAAGAAGAATCTTGAACGAACCACCATAGGAATTGCAAATGAACGAATAAAAGATAACGAATCACCGGAAAGGAATTAGAGAACGAATGAAAATACTTGATGGAAATTAGATCCACAAGAACAAAAGGTCATGAGCTGATTAGAGAATATCGAATGATGCACCGGTGAGATTTGGGGAACGAGAGCTGAAAGCTGAGAATGAACAAGTCTTCTGAAATGATGGACTCCGGATAATCGAACTGAAAATACCCTTGAAATGCTCCGGATGGGTGAAAAGAATTCTCACGATCAAAACAATTACGAGAGGATGGCAACAAGCTAGAATCACGAATCTTGAAGAGAATGGAGCAAGATTGAGAGAAAATCTTCTTCGGTCTCCAAAATCTGAGAATTACGACGAGAAACACCACCATGAATGGTTGAGGCACCGGAATAAACAAGAATATAAAAGTTGAATCAACGATGAAATGAATTTGAAAGATCTTGGAGAAGGACATCTGACTGATGATAATTCATTCTTACGTCAAACTTTGACAAGAAATTTGAGGATATCTCCGGGAAATAAGAAGAGTCAGGTAAGATCCTGGGAAAAGACCTGTGGGTTAGGGACCACTCAAAAGAAACACCGTTGAACGATTACTTGAAAAAGGAGAATGCACCAGTTGAATTAAATGGCTTGAATGAGATAACATCCTCGAAAGAGCTTGAATGAAAGCAGAGTGGAAAACACTAATCTTCGAGATATCTTGAGCACTCCGCAACAATAGAATAGCGAGAGGTGAACGATTAAGAATTGCACCGGCATGAGAAAACATTGAAATTCGGAAAATAATATGATCAACACCGAAAGCTTGAATTGGTTCCACCGGAGAAGAAAAAGAATGGATAATGGTGAACTAGAAACTTCGTTAAAATCTTCATGAGCATCACCGGGTATGAACATGAAGGAAGAAGAATGGAGAGACTTCCATAATAAAATGGATACTTGATAAAGAAATCCGAGTCCTAGGAGAAAAAACAAAGGGAGGGAGGGTGGGAAAAACAAAGACAATTTGGAATGGGTGAAACGAACACCGTTGAGAAGAACTGATACTTGATCTTGCTGATGTTGAAAGGATCGGATCCACTTGAAGAGAAAACACACTGGTTGAAAAAGAATTAACATGACAATCTCGATTGTCAAGAAGGATTTGCATTCACATAGAAATGTGATAACACCACTTAGGAAAAGTATGGAATCAACATTTGACATTGAAGCAACTCGAATACCACAACTGAAAACAAAACCAAGGATTGGCTTGCAAAATAAGCCGGAACAAACATATGATAGAGATTTCGTTCGAAGTTTTCGTGGTGGGGCCTACACGGGCTCGATCGTACAACACCATCATGTACAAGGCAGTGCACATGACATACGAAGCATCCCCGAGTTAGCATAGCCAAGGATCTTTAAGACACAACGAGACCACTGTAAAACCGACCGTGAATAGGCGGACCACTAGACGTCGAACCCCAATTTCAAATCATACATCTGTCGGAAAGATATCCTAGGAGCTACTAGAATTCCCACTTATAAACTCCCAAAATTTTCCACTTATGCAATCAGGTGTTGGGGATACAGGGGAAGCATAATATCTCACCCAAAACTAGCAAATCCTACGTCCAGCTGTATCCATCCTTCAACACATAACCAAGAAACCTTCGGAAATCGTCTACCTCAACCTTCGAAAAGCATATGTTATACGAGTTATGGCGATACTCCCGAACTCCCACCCCAGTACTGGGTGGCGTCGAGGTTATCTCACCAACGAACTGCATAAAAGAGATTTTCGATGTCGGTGTACTAAACTCAGGTATTCCAGAACTGCAACGATAAAATTATGACGACAACACCTCAGAGCTCAACTCCCCGGGACACTTCCACAAAACCCCTGACAGGAAGCACCAAGACAATGTTCTTGTCATAAAACCATCGGAACGATTCCAAGATACCCGCGTGATCCTAAAATTTTTTTTAGTGAAATTTGAGAAGAGAAGAGTCAAAACTCTATGTCAGGATGCCTTACCAGAGCGATGAGGAGACTGGGAAGTAAAAAGAATTCCTAAACTCTCCGATATATAATTCCTAAATGACTCAAAAATTTTTTCTAGACACAGCTCGGCTGCTAAAACGATCAAGCAATGGGGCTCCTAAGGTTGGGGAAGGCTCTGATTACCAACTTGTAACGCCCTCGATGCGGCTATATATCCCACGTGTCAAAGCACGACTTGGAGGCATAACCGCATTGAAAGCAATGTCGCAAGAGAGGTAATCTTCACACAACCCATGTAATACATAAGGGAAAGAGATACATAGTTGGCTTACAATCTCCACTTCACACAATTACATGAATAAAGCATTACATCATCCAAATACAATCAAGGTCCGACTACGGAACCAAAATAAAAGAAGAACCCCAAATGCGACAAAGGTCCCCGATCGACCCCAACTGGGCTCCACTACTGATCAACTAGAATGAAACAACATAAAGGACAAGATCTTCATAGAGCTCCCCCTTGAGCTTGGTTGCGTCATCTGCATGGACTCATCGGCACCTGCAAGCTGGTTTTGGAAGTATCTGTGAGCCACGGGGACTCAGCAATCTCGCACCCTCGCGATCAAGACTATTTAAACTTATGGGTAAGGTAAAGGTATGAGGTGGAGCTGCAGCAAGCGACTAGCATATATGGTGGCTAGCATACACAAATGAGAGCGAGAAGAGAAGGCAAAGCACGTTCAAGAAAGTATGATCAAGAAGTGATCCTAAACAACCTACGTCAAGCATAACTCCAACATCGTGTTCACTTCCCGGACTCCACCGGAAAGAGACCATCACGGTAACACACGCTGTTGATTCATTTTAACTAAGGTCAAGTTTAGGTTTTCTACAACCGGACATTAACAAATTCCCATCTGCCCATAACCGCGGGCACGGCTTTCGGAAGTTCAAATCCCTGCAGGGGTGTCCCAACTTAGCCCATCACAAGCTCTCACGGTCAATGAAGGAATAGACCTCCTCCCAAGACATTCTGATCAGACTCGGTATCCCGGTACAACAAGACACTTCGAAAAGTTAAAACAAATCCAGTAACACCGCCCGAATGTGCCGACAAATCCCGATAGGAGCTACACATATCTCTTTCTCAGGGCACACTCAGATTGTCTTAGATACGGGTAGGCCAACACAGAGTTGCCCCTGGTGGCCACCGGCAGCTGACAGGTTGGACCAACACTCAGAGGAGCACTGGCCCGGGGGTTTAAAATAATGATGACCCTTGGGCGTGCGACCCCCAAGGGAAAAGAAAAGGCTAGGCGGCAAATGGTAAAACCAATGTTCGGCATTGCTGGAAGAGTTTTAGTCAAGGCGAACTGTCAAGGGGTTCCCATTATTACCCAACCGCGTAAGGAACGCAAAATCCGGGAACATAACACCGATATGACGGAAACTAGGGCGGCAAGAGTGGAACAAAACACCAGGCATAAGGCTGAGCCTTCCATCCTTTACCAAGTATATAGATGCATTAATTAAATAAGATATATAGTGATATCCCAACAAGTAAACATGTTCCAACCAGGAACAACATCTCCATGTTCCAACAAGGAACAAAACTTCAATCTTCACCTGCAACTAACAACGCTATAAGAGGGGCTGAGCAAAGCGGTAACATAGCCAATCAACAGTTTGCTAGGACAAGGTGGGTTAGAGGCTTGGTTCAACAATATGGGAGACATGATAAGCAAGTGGTAGGTATCGCAGCATAGGCATAGCAAAAGAGCGAGCAACTAGCAAGCAAAGATAGAAGTGATTTCGAGGGTATGGTCATCTTGCCTGAAATCCCGCAAGGAAGAAGAACGAGTCCATGAAGAAGACAAACGGAACGTAGACGAACGGGTCCTCACAACGCGACGTTAATGGAACCAACCCAAAGAAGCAAACACCGGAAAAGATGCACACAACATAGTAAACAACCAACACATGAACATGATATGATATGCGGGATGCGGTATGCGATGCATATGCATGATTGGACAAGGAATGCATGAAACTGGCCTCAACTTGTAAAACCAAGAGTACCACTGGAAAGATGAGATGAAATCGCTTGAAAACGATATAAAGATCACCGGAATCGGAGTTACGGTTTGGAAATGGCAAGCAATTCAAATATGACACCGGTCTGCGATTTACAGCAAGTAGACATCTAGATGCAACAAGATGAACATGCTACACCACTCAAACATGGCAAAAAAATACATGGCAGGGATGCATTCAAGATGCTTAACAAAAGATGAACACTGAGCTATGGTCAATTCATCCCTTAACAGGTTCAAACAAGCATGGCAAAAATGCAAACGGTAAACAGATCTCAGACTTGGTGAAATTAACACTTGTCTGGAATTTCAGATCAGGTAGCACACTTTGGAGCATGAAAACTAGATGCTACGGGAACTGAACATGGCAAAGTAAAGCATGGCATGGAGCTACTCAAAGAGCTTAACATAAGTCCCTTAGTGACCTTGAGCCAAAAGGGATCAGAAAATACAATTGCAAGCATGTGAACATGGCAAAAACACAATCAGTTCTCAGACTTGGTGAAAACTAGAGCATGCTGAAATAGATATCAAGTAGGCATGTTTACGAGCTCGATGCACTCACTACGGAGCAAGTCATGACTAGCTAAGCATACACCCATCAAGAATACACATAATACAAGCTAGACATGGCAAGAACAATAATACGGCATGCACGGATCAACTACAACATCCTCGGCAAAATCGCTAGCAAGTAGACAATCTGCCCAGATTCACGAAATAGCAAAAGTAGAGCTCGATTGACTCAAGCTAGGTTGCTCCATAATTACAAACAAAGACATGTATGGATAGAGCACTACAAAATTAACAAAACATCCTTACTGATCATCCTCAAAAGAGGCACGGATCACTACGAAACAACATGAACATATGGCAATATGAGATAAACAGGTCAAGGACTTAGTGGAAATGCTAAGTCCTAGAAATCAGCATTACCAAGTGCCTCACTTTGCAAGCTCGTGCTAGTCACCACACACATCACAAAAATACATGGGTTGCACCTCTGGATAGATGGCAAAACCCTTCACAAAACATATGTAGAGATCAGGGGCATATCATGCACACAATAATCATGGCAAAAATGACAAATATCTAAATGGAGCAGCAGATCTGACAATTATCTCAAGTAGCACTCTTCTAACAGCATTTAGGGCATCAAAATTAACTCAAATGAAAATGATGCAATGGAATGAAATGATGTACTCTCTGAGACGAACATTTTGACACGCTATATGCATGAATCAGAGCTACGGATGCAAAGTTACGACATGATGAACATGTGTATATTAAACGTGGGAAACTCGGGGACTTAGTGGAATTTTACCCCGCGGGAAAAGTCAACGTGGGATGAGGTGGTGCGGGACGGCGCGGATCCAGGATGGAGGACGCCGTTTGGTTGGAGGGATGGGTGGATCTCGTCCACCCTCCTCGGATCCGGCCGGAGCGGGGCTCCGGCGAGCTCGACGCCGGCGAGAGGCGGATGCCGCGAGACGCCGGGGCGCGGCGC